>NC_056743.1:709514487-709731987 GCF_019279795.1 Protopterus annectens
CGCTGACTCTGCTCTTTTCTGATGTTAGTTTAATGATGTACTGTCGAGTTCTATCTTGGGGCTACTCCCCATTTGACTCTCTGTTTGACTGCTAAGCTGACTTACCAATTATTAATGTCATCCTGTACACAAACAATGTGCTTCTCCTGAATTCTAGTAAAACCCCAGAATGCAATCAGAAGGAACTATTGTATTTATCTGTGGCCTCTAGGAATGGTTAAACTTGAAAAAGTTAGCCATTAATAACAAAAATTCAACCACTGTGTTTCCTATCGCCATTTTACGACTCTGTGATCCCAGTCTATGTATATGGGATCTGCTTGGTTTTACCTTTAAACATATTGCCTACCACAGACACTCAGGGATCCAGCTAGAGGAATCCTTTGCATTCACTCATAATAGTGAGATTGTTACAAATCACATACTTAATTGACTTGAATATGCCATAAAGTGTCCAGCTTGCTCACACTGATGCAAGAGAAGTCCTTGCAAATTGGTACAGAGTAGATACTGTGGTATTCCACTGTTACTGGACATACTATAGTTTACCTCCGCGCGCCACAAAACTCAGGTTTATTACCCATGTTCAGAGCACCTGAAATTTTAGTTGCCCATTATGTTTTATACTGTCTTGGGCCCAGGTCATGAAATTGAAAGAGGATTAAGCTAGTTTACCTGCCAAATTGTGTAAGAAATAAATAAATACTTTTGAACGTTTTGTTTGTTGTAAAAAGATCACAGTATTGAGAAGTGTGAAATGTCATGCTATATTTCAAGATGCAGATTTTATTGCCTTATGAAACAGAATTATGACCTATGTCATAACAGACAAACCTGTGGAACCTATGAATTACAATATAGGCACATTTTATAGCTGAGCGTTCTAGAAAATTGAATTGTATGATGTTATACACTTTCAGTCCTTTTGACATTTGTATGTGGGGATGAAAACCACAACAAACTAACTAACATTTGATTTAATGTACCTACAGTGTCTCTACAGGATGACAATTATAAATTATATGAAAGAGAAAGTGAGAGTTAGTTGTCATATTGTCATGAATGTAAATCAACAAACTGTCTTCATTTGCCTCTGAAACTGGTTATGTCTAAGTATGAGAAAAATGTTATAAAATAAGTGTTTTCACATAAACATTCAAAATGCATTTGGTTCCTTGCCTTTGAAACATGAAGTGCAGTTTAAAGCAGAGAAGAATTTATCTGAAAATTTCACCTGAAAAGATTAAATCCATTCAAGTGCACAGTTATTTTCATTAGTGGTGTAAAAATAGACCAAATGGTCAGCAGTGAATCATAGCTTTTGTAGTACTGACATGCAGTTAAGGGCTTAAATCTTCTTTCATGATCAGAAGCAGCTTACAGACTGCTTCCAGTCTGCAGAACTGTATCTTTTCTGTAATTCCTTTGTACTACTGATCTAAAAATGAGGCCACTTGCTTTTCTTTTATGACTCAATTAATTTCCTCATGTGACTAATAAGCCTGTTACTATATACAAGTCAAATAATCACAATGGTATATTTCACATAGTGCTGTTCTGTATCAGATCTGGATCATTGTCAAGTAGGGCCCTAGGGAGGGTAATGGCTCACCCCCCCCCGCACCATTTCAGTGTCCCATTATTTTGCAATTTCTCCTTACCGTAAACACTGCTCAAACCTATCAGTGTTCATAATATTTTCTTCTTTACATCTTAAATGATTACAGATATTTGGATTTAATTTAAAACTTTTATTTCACGTTTTATAGCGCAAACACCATTACGCATTTGCTAAACAAAACCCTACAGTCTCAAAGTAAAATCAGAGTTAACATTAACAGTAAACTTCTCTCCCATTGAAACTCACATTCACTGAAATGGCATTAAAACCCACATTCAAAGAAAATGCACCTGGCCAGTGGCAGATTAGGTTTAGCTTTGGGCTGTTTTCAAACCATAGGCCCCTTGCACACATTTTTAGGACCATGCATATGTTCTTTGATTCATTTCCTGATCCTATTAAATTATATTCTTTGTATAATACAGCATCACTTGTTAGAGTACGTTTCAAATTTCCTGAGAAAACAACTCCAAACAACACTCAATGCCACGGAGACACCAATGTGTCCAGTCACCTCTAGGTTGGTATATACTGCCCTGCGAAGACCAGCAACCAAATCCAATGATGTAAAATGATTTATTGTTCAAAATAAAAATAGTTAAAACCATGAGAAAATTATATATTATTTCATGGAGTTTTAATATGAAATATGTTTTGATTGGTTGCTTCCTACACTCACACGTTGTTCTAATAAGCTTTTTACAAGCCCAGTCATCATCTAATATTCATTTGAGGCGTATTTAGCAAACGACAGTTTTATGTCAAAAGGACTAGTATACTACTATTAATATGTCCTTTTTTAAGCTATTATACTAAGCTATTATATCAAGCATTTAACAGTATACTTATAAGATGCCAACTGATATTTACAGGACAATAACACTGGCTCCACACAAACAGGTTATGAGTGAAAGGTTTCGTCCGAGATAATGAAGTGTATATATTTATATTTCATATTTTTTATTCACTGTGTTTATAGTAAATATTTATTAAGACATATATTTTTATATATAATATTTTGGATTATTTGTATTATGAAGTCAATATGTCTCTTGTTTTGATCACATTCTTATGACATGGAATGAGGAATGTGGGGGGGAGGGCAAATCAGTTTACATTATAATATGGCTTTAAATGTTTGAAATGATCAACAGTTTTTTTTGGCGCCAATTATGTTATATAAGGCATCTTTGTAACAAACATGGTGTTCTGAAGAAGCCCACATTGATGGGTGAAAGCACTTAACTGTCCAACAATTTTATCATGGTTTTAACTATGTTTATGTTGTACAGTAAATCATTTTACATCATTGGATTTGGTGTCTTGTCTTCGCAGTTCAGTATGTACCAACCTAGAGGTGACTGGACACTTATTGGTGTCTCCGTGGCATTGAGTGTTGTTTGGTATGTTTCAAATTTGTAGTTTTGAACATTTTTCCAGTAAGCAATGAAACAGAAAACGTATGAACAACAATGATAAAACTGACCATTTCAGGATATTTCAAACATAAAAGGCCCCTCAAACTTATATCATTACAATCCACCAATATCAGCCAATGTGCACAATCTCTGCAGAAGTAAAAGTCATCTGAATAATTCCACATTAATTAGATCTGTAAATAATGAAGAGGTTGCTACTAGCAGACAACTTTATACTTCAATGTTTCATTTACAAAGCCAGTGCCTGTTGCCCTTGAAGAATAAAAAAAATAGTAAGCTGGTAATATTGCATGATAAACTGGAAAAGGAACATAGTTATAAGGCATCTTATCTAAAGGATGACACATTCTGGAATGCAGCATCCAAACCCACTCCACCCCCACCCTTAAAGTAAAACACAGTATCAGCAATCTAACTATATGATGTGGGAGTAGAACCCAGAGACTTATGCATCAAAAGCAAGTATGCTGCCTATTGTGCTACTTACACTGCTTTCAAATCCTCTAGCGTAAGCAGTAATGACCAAAAAAAAAAAAAACAAATTGCTTATTGAAAACAACTTAGCATGAGCAACAGTAAACTTCTCTTTCCTTGAAGCTCACAATTTCTTGAAAATGTACTAAAACTAACAGTTTGGTAGTTGGTATACAGGATTCAGGCTCCTGTCTCCTGTAACTAAGGTATAGGGTTAGAACCTGATTAAATTAACTAATCTGTCACCCCTAACTAGGGTATTACACACACACACACACACACACACACACACACACACACACACACACACTGCTCCATGTTTGCTTATTAGTTCTCCACTAAATTGTCCAGAAAATCCTGCTGCTCATTTCAAAAACTGTGTGCTTAATTCTGTTCCAGTTTAAATGTGTGTGCTTTGTACTGAAGATGCATGCACAAACTCTAATAAGGACACACTCTACATATGTCCTTAAAGAAGAAATGTAATTCTGTTGGCCAGTGGGTGCTCCTCCCTCGCTAATGGACCCTGGACAACTGCCTTGGTCTCCTGATGCTGGATCCTGGTCTGATCTATATAGAATCCCATAAAGCTCAGTTTCTTAGACAGCCATAGCTCCTTGCAGATTTAGGTTTTTCAGTTTCACTGACTTTTGGAAAGTTTCCATTTATTTTGTTGGTTAAACAGAATTAGAATCCATTTGCAGATTCTCATACAACATGTTGCAGGTTTATGGGCAGGTAACATGTACTAAATTATTTCTAGGTTACAAATTCAACAATTTTTTCTTAAAAGCAAATTTTCAGCTGTAGTTTCTCACCTCTGGTTGTGACAAATAACTGTACTTCATTTTCTATAGGTCTCTTTTCAACTTTTCTTAAATATGCTAAAATGATTTACAAGCATGCAAGTATATTATATATTTTTTCAGATAGTTTAGGTTAGCTGTTCTGTGGCTGAGCATTGTGTGTAATCACCATATTCATGGAACGATAGCGCATGATGGCTGTATATGCTGCTGCTACTAGTTCACAGGCATATAATCTCAGTGCTATATTATGATATAAACAAACTGAAATCTTCAACAAGCCATAAAGAAGGCACATAGAAACCTATGCTGCCTCTATAGAATAAAACGCTACATTACTGACTCTGCTAGACAAAACAAGGACACTTCTTGTCTTCTCCCCACTTAGTGCATTCCTCTTCTATCTAAACGAATATCAACTCCTCTCCATCAGCCAAACTAGAACAATGCTACAATAAAGCACCCTAATTCTCAGCCAACTGACAACATAGATTACATTACTGCCTCTCTATAAATCAAATAAATTGACTAAAACTAAATAATTCTCTGTTTAACTCAATTAATTATAACCTTCAAACTACTGCACAACCCTGAAAAAAATCCCAATTCTTCAATCCAGCATTTATCCTTACACTACTAAGAGACCTCTTTGCTCCAATGATAAATCCTTTCTGTCCATAACTAAACCTAACTGCAATGCAGGGTATTCCCTGTATTCACACTGCATGGCTAATAACTGGAATACCATCCCACTCCACCTAAGAACAGTTTCCAACCTGAAAGACATTAAGTGCTGACTGAAGCAACACCTGATAGATTAATGGCTCTGTACCTGCACCTCCACTGGTTAAACTTGTACTAATATAGCTGTATGAATTGGTGTTGTAGCTCTCCGCTGCACAAAACATATTGTACTATTACCATAACTATACCTCCTCTATCGTCTCATCTCTTTTGTTTTCTTGTACAACCTCCTTTCCTTCCTTTCTTTAGGCTACTGTAACTCCTTGTCTTGTCTTCCTGTGTCCTAGATTTTGAGAAGTCTTTATAGTAATAAATATTCTTGTGTAGAACCTGTCAATCTCTGTGTAATGATGACATTGCAGTCCATATACCTCACTGTATTTAAAAAAAACATATACATCCCATGTAACTTATTATTTTTAATTGAAACTGTAAATGATGTAACTGATGTCAAGGATGTCTGAATAATGTAATTACTGCTCATGAATGAAACTCACTGTAAATGACAAAACAATGCAAATTATGTCTATGATGTCTATATAATGAAACCTTTCTCCCTGGGCCTTCACTGAAAAAGGGCACTGCTTAGTCAAACTTTCCCAGTAAGCAAATGGCAATAATTAAAAATAAATACAAATAGTATAAAAAAAAATGTCATTAAAGAAAGTTATTCTCTGCATGGAGAAATTCATCAAAATGTACCAAACCTTGCGAATGTTGTTACATAGTGTGCTGGTATATGTTATTTTATGCGTCAGAAAAAAGTTGGCACCCAGTCAGTTGCCTGCACTGATCTGGGAGCGAAGTCAAGTTAAATAATTTTCTGAGAGTCACTCAATAGGTAAAGTAAAACTGTGGGACTCAAATCCAGATCTACTACATAGTCTAGATCTAACAGTGGTCATAGATGGTGACAGGTGGCTGCCTAGAATAAACTTTGTATATTTTATTTCAAAAGTATGAGGTTTTCTGATTTTGAATGTTGTGACTATTAACTTGTCACCAAACCATTTGTGTTTTATATGCAGAACTCCAAATAACTTGTGATATCTACATTGTGACTCTTTTGTGAAATCAAGTCTATCATATAACTTTCTTATGGCTGTTAAGTATTCTGGAAGTCAAGTCATAATATTGGATGTTTACTGCTTTGTTTCGGCTACTTTATAGCAGTGAGATATTTGTAGTGGTCTGCATGGGACTGATTTTTTAGTTTTCTTGCACTTTGCCTGGATTACAGTATAAACATTAAAAGCTTTGCTTCATTTTTGAAGCATTCATTTTATTTGTTTCTGAATCATATTTGCTTACAATATCAAGTTGTAATATCTGCTACATCATTTGGACCTGCTACATTATCTGGAAATTTATAGCATGTCACATTGCCTAGATTTACTCCTTGTCCTATTATCTGATTATAGTTAAGAGTTTGTTTTCATTAGGACTATGGCACTGACCTGCTTAGGATCCTTGTCTTGTAGCCAATGCTGTCAATAAACGGTTCACAGGTACTTACCTTAGCTTAAGAAGCCTAACCTGAGGATTTTAAGAAAACTAGCCTTACTTTCCCATGGGAGTTTTTTTGTCCCTTGTGTTTCTTGTATGAGTAACCCAGAGGTGGACAGAACAAAGGTATGTTGGGACATTTACTTGTTGCCCATATTCATAAGGGGCATGGGTGGTTAACTAAAAATGAAATTATGATATCCCATCCATTCACACAAATTACATTTGAATAGAATAAGTGAAGTACTTTGCTTTATATGTAGTGAAAGACAGTTTCATAGTGGTGGTATTCTCTGAGATACATATCTATCCCTCCATGTCCTATTTATGTTGCAACAGAGATTGAGAGCCCAGTATCATTAGACTTGCAATTGTGTAAAAGGTCAGGAATTATTGGGTCTGTTAAGACTGTATACTCAAGGCAGAGGTCACTTCTTGACAGCCTGTATGATGGCCAAGAAGAGGGACAAAGCTTTGAGATGGTCCACATGGTCTTTACAATTTAGATCATTGAGATTTCTAGTGAGAAAGTGTTGTAGTCTGTCCATTTTTGATAAGTTTTTGGGTGGGTACATACCGAAAAAGACATTACACTTAATGATTAGCCTAATGAGAACTTTGCACAGTGGAATTATTATATCCTTTTATCTGGACACCATACCTTTAGATATAAGACGTGGAATGAAAAAAAGACTTGATTGCAAGACTGGATACATGGTGATGAAAGCACAATTCATTGTCTGCAGAGGTTCCTATATCCCTGACTACAGGATCAACTTTCAGGAGGGAGGAATCAATGTGATAGTTATAATGGAAGTCATGCTTGCTGGGGGATACTACTATGCATTTCTTGGTATTTTGTTTTAGTCCATGGTTTTGTCACCAGTTATTTGCTTGGGAGAGGCCTTCTTGGAGGATCTTGTTGTCCTCTGGGGAGTAAATGATGACACTAGGTTTACAGGCATCTGCAAAATTTGGTCATCCATAAACTCAACATTTGCTTTGCTCTCTGAGAAGTAAATGCAAAAGAGAAGAGATACTAAGACTGAGCCCTGAGGTACACCATGAATGACAGGTCTTTTTGAGGATGTAGAGCTTCCCCTACTCATTTCTTGGGTTCTGTTTGTGATCCAGTTAGTATTCCAATCAGTTACATAGAGATTTATGTTTAGTTGGGAGAGTTTATCTACCATACTTGGGTGTGGGATGGTGTTGAATGCCTGTGTGAAGTCATCATTAGTGAATGAGTTATGTAGTTTCAGTTCCTTTCATTACACTAATGTCTTTGTTTATGGATTTGTCCATTTGTCTGAAGTGTGGTGTTTTCAAATATGTGATAAATAACTGTAGTTAATTGCTTTAATTCAACTTTGGTTATATGTGTTCTAGTAATGAAATGACTGTTTTGAGGACTGCACGATTTCTTCATTTCCTGGATTTACAATGAAAACTTTGTTTTATATTATGTCATGGATGTTAATGTTCATATTTTATTTATAATATTATATATTTTTTAGCTATTTGATTCTTATTTCCTTATATTTTATTACTATTTCTTCCTTTTCTTTTGGCTGCTCCCATTAGGGTTTGCTACAGCAGATCTGTTTCCATTTCTTCCTGTCCTCTGTATTTTACTGTGTCACACCAACCACCTGCCTGTCCTCTCTCAACACATCCATAAATCTTATTTTAGGCCTTCCTCTTTTCCTCTTACCTGGCAGCTCCATCCTTAGCATCCTTCTCCCAATATACCCAACATCCCCACTCAGCACATGTCCAAACCAATGCAATCTTGGCTCTATATCTTTGTCTCCAAACTGAGCTGACCCTCTAATATACTAATTTCTAATCCTGTCCATCCTCATCACACCCAATACAAATCTTAACATCTTTAACTCTGCCACCTCCAGCTCTGAGCCCTGTCTTTTCATCAGTGCCACTGTCTCCAATCCATATAACACAGCTGGGCTCACCACCCTCTTGTAGACCTTCCCTTTCACTTTTACTGGTAGCCGTCTGTCACAAATCACTTAAGATCTATAACTAGGACAAGCTTCCTTTGAAGGTTAATTTTACCTTTAATTATATGATTCATATATTCATATAATGGAGGAATAGTGTTCTGTTCCTCTTCACTCATGATATGTACAAATTCATTTAATTTCTTACTGATTGATAACACTAACTGATTTACAGATTCATCCAGCTTGTAACATTTCATTAAATATTCTGGAGAATCAGTTTTTACTTTTTCCAAGCAATCTGACCATAAAACTAATCCATTCATTTTTAGTAAATTTGTTTCACCATTGCACTGAGTTTCTTTAAATCTAGAGGTATGTACAATGATAAAGGACAAAAATGTCCATTTTAATATTAAGGAGATTTAAAAACATATTGCTTAACTGTTTTAAGAACTGATTTCATATATACAGAGTCAAAAGGACATTACTTACCCATCCATTGATTGATTGTGGCAGCTAATAACTTCAAAACATAGCCACTGTTAGTGTACCTAGACCATATTTTAAAAGAGTCAACTAGATTAGTTAACCATATATTAAAGGATTCCAGGGATTTTCTCAGTAAAAGCCACGGGGGCATGTTGTGCCCCAACATATGCAAGTTTAGTGTTACATGTGGAACATTTATTTAAGGTTCCTGGATGACATATTTGTTTTATGGAAGGACAGTGATATTGAAACATACACAAATTGTGTGTTTCACTTGGAGAACACTACATCCTTTTTGTCACTTGCAGAACACTTTGATAAGGATTCTATAGACTATTTGGGTGTAACAATTTTTAAGAACTTTCCACAGGGTACTTTTGGGTCAAAAAGTTGTAAAAAACCCAGTATCTCGAGCAGTTACTTAGAATACCATAGTTGTCACCCTAAACATGTTAAGCAAAACATTTTTAAAGGTCAGTTGATTAAAGCTGCTCAAATGTGTTGACACTTACCATTTCAACATTGAGGTAGACACATTGATAAACATGTTTTTAAAAAGGGGGTGCCCAAAAGATTTAAAAAAAAAACTTTGTGTTTTAAGTGACAGAACAGTGGGGAAAGAAATATAAGCCACTTCTGGTCCAAGTTAATGCTGAACCATCTAAGACACATGCGGTGACCTTGACAAAGTTTATTTAATGAATAAAATGATTTGTATAGACGGATTAGGGACGATTAGCTTTTTGAACAGTAGAGCACAAAGTATGATGCCATTTTTTAATAAAGCAGAGCAGCATGTCAATTTGAATTTGCAAAGGAAGCAGAAAAAAATATTAGAGATCAGACAGAATCCTCTAATTATAAAGGTTATCCACTTCCTAAGGCATATTTTAACCAAGAGGATTAATTTATAATCAATTTACTGTAGGATGATTCTAATTATCATGATGCCAATCATTTACTGATGAAACAACAGTCAAATGTACAGTCTAACAGTGGTCAAGACAACACAAATGACTGTAATATAAACTTAGATTTCCTGAAAAGCTAAAAAACTGCTCCAAACCAAGACCAAAAGACACGGACACCAAAGGTTAACTCTTTCATTCACTTTAATATGCTGTGAACTTCATCAGAAAAACACTCTAACCACCCTAAAACAGCATTTAAATACTTAATAAGCAGTCACATGACTGAATAATCATAATTTAAAAGAAAGCTCATTTTTGTAAATGTAAAAAAATACATACAAAAATCCATATAGTGGAAATAGTAGAAGTAGAAAATATAATTAAAAAGTTTTTTGTGCATTTTAATAAATGTCATAAAATGAAGTTTTAAAAAACGTTATAGCTTAGTTTGCAAAAAAACACTTTATGTTAATGGTGTCATTTAGACCTGGTGCAATATCTGCACCCAAGTAAATTTGCCATAGTGATTCTTTGCATTCTAACCAGGTTTTATAATCACCCAAAAAAGTTTCTCGACTGACAGTATCTATCACTGAAAAAACAAATTTTTTGAAGTCAATACAAATACCAGCATGTTTTGCCAAAGCATTGGTTTGTTCTTTTTTCTTAATTGCTAAAATATGTTCATAAATACGTCTTTTTAAACACCTTGTAGTCTTTCCTATGTAATAACTTGGGCAGGATAAACATTGTGCAACATATACTACCATTTCACTTTGACAAGTGTAGTATCTTTTGGCCCCAAAAGTTCTTTTTATGTGACTAAATTCCACTGAAGATATGTTACTAATGTACCTACACTGTCTACAAGAATTACAAGAATAACTACCTTTTTTCTGAATGAGTGCACTTTTTGTGTCAGTTTTGATGTTGCAACCCTGTTCTAATAAACTCTTAATGTTTGTAACTTTTTTATAAGTAAACAGAGGTCGCAGTTCTATAATCTTGACTAAATCTATATTACCTAGTACAATTTTTCCAATTGTCAACTATAATTTTTCTAATGGTCCACATCTCATTAACTATAGGAAGTGGAAATGAACATGTGAAGCTGTTAACTTCTTGGAGTGGTTACTGATACCCTGTCCTTCATTTAATGCTTCAAATTGCATATGACTTCTCAAAATTGGACTTGCCTTACCATCTCTTAACTTTAGAACTTCATTTTCTATTTGGTTCAGCCATAATCTATCATAACGTCTAGCCTCAAATAAAGTTCTCAAAATCACCATTTCTTTTGTAAAGTCAGTATCTGATGTAGTTAATCTACTAAGTCTAATTAGTTGTCCTTTAACAACACCCTTTTTCATATGAGGAGGATGGAGGCTGCCTCTATGTAGATATTGGTTGGCAAACACTGGCTTTCTATAAATGCTACTAATGAACTGTTTGGACTGAAAGTCAAATGTCAAATTGAAATCCAAAAAGTTAAGACTACAACCAAAACCACTGATGGTGAACTTTATGAAGTTAATGGAATTGTTTAAGTCAGAAACTAGCATTTCAAAATCTTCATAGCTACCTTGCCAAAGAAAAAAGAGATCATCAATGTAACGGCGATATATCCGTATCCTATCAAACAACCTGTGTTTAATAAGAAACTTGTTTTCCCAATTCGCCATCACAAGGTTAGCAAAGGCAGGTAAAAAAAATATTGTCAAGAACAAGATCCATTAGTGCAGAAACAGTAGTTATCTTTGTATTATCAAAATCAGTATTTGATGTTAAATATTCTCTCAAAAATTCTAAGCCTATTTCCTGATCAATACAGGTGTAAAGAGAAACTACATCCAAAGAAGCAAAAACAAAGTACTATCTGGTACTCTAAAGTCTTTTAGAATTTCTAATAAATGCCATGAATCTTTCAGATAATGTTTTGAAGCCTGCATCACAGGATTTAAAAGAAAATCCAACCAAATAGACAGTGTTTCTGTCTTAGACTTTGCTGCATTTATAATTTGTCTAAAGGGGGGATTAACATTGTTTTTCTGTATCTTTGGAATACCAAAGAGTACTGACGTTTTGGGAAATTCAACTTGTAAATAGGTGTAAGTTTGATAAAATATTTCTCCTTGACAAAACCATGTCAAACAGTAAGGTGTCCAATTTCAGATAACTATTTTTAATAGTGGACAACTCTACCCTCCGATATGTGTCATTGTCTTTTAACATTTCTTCCATTGCTGTAATGCAGTCTTTTGTATCCATAATAACAATTTTTCCCCCTTTATCTGCTCTCATAACCCTAACTTGAGTGTTAGTGCACATACTTTTGAGTGCTGTTTCTTCAAAATCAGTCTAATTATGAACCTTGTTATCAGGCTTTAACTGTCTAAAGCTGGATTCACATATATTTTGGAAGACCTGCAAGGTTCCTAGCAATAGTGGATTGTAGGTACTACATTTTTTAGACATTTGAGAGAGAACCTGGTTGTCTATGTTAATATCCTGCATGACATAACTCAAATTCAGTTTTCTAAGGAACAATCTAAAGTCCACAATAACTTTAGCTAGATTAAAAGAATTTGCTGCTATAAATGATAAACCTTTTTTTCAAAACTTCACATGCCTGCGGTGGTAAACACATATGGGAAAGGTTCACAATTTCAATACCATAATGGGAATTTTCTTTGCCAACTACCACTTTTTCTTGTTCCTGCCTTTGCCCTTCCCCTTGTCCTGTACTGTTTTGGACCACATCAGTGTTTTCTTGTTCCCTTGTTGGTCCACTAAAAAAAGGACTCATATTATTTACAGATACAGAACAGCTGAAATGTTGGTCCCCTGATTTTGAATAATGTTGTTATTAGCAACATTGGCAATATTGTTCCTACTTTGACCAACTGAATGGTTCTGTAACTATGGTGTTACCCATACTGTTGTTGTTAGTAATATTTCTTTCAGCTGTAACTTCTAATACTTCTCATACAACATCATGTACATTGTTGACATTATTTAAATTAAATACACAATTATTCAAACTACAAACTGCATAGGCACTGTTATCAGCATAAGCCGATATATCTCTTCTTAATTTACCCTGTTTCCTTGTTACAATTGTTTCCCTATATCTATCCGCTTTAGCGGCAACACCATAAAACAAATGGTTAAGCAATTTGAAACAAGAAAAGTTCTTAATTTTCGCATCCAAGTCACCCATGGCAACTTTTACTTCTTCCATCTGTTTCTGGTAGTGTTCAACCAGAATCCGCATCATGTTAATAGCGGATTCGTTGAACAAATCAACAAGTTGACTGTGTAATTCGTCCCCAGTTTTCACACAGTTCAGGAATTTATTGAACCGCAAGCCTTGCGGAACACACTTGCATCTAATACATTCACCAAAATAGCTTATTTCAACGTTAAGCATGACATATTTAAGAGTTAGTTTCTCAAAGTCAAAAATAAGTTTTTTACATTTACTTTGCTCGACAACGCCATTGTTTGAATTATCCAGTACTTACTGACTCACTGGTTGACAAGTTCGCAATGTCAGCAAAAGGATTAGCATGAGTTTGAAAGACATGCTGTAAAACGTTGTTGTTGAGCACCGGTGTTGATTCAGCTGGAGTGTCTTCAGCTGGAATCACACTGGATACATTCACCAAGTTACATCGCTGGCTAGTAGAGCCAGAAGTGTTGTCAGGAACTGCCTGGGATTCTCCTGCTCTTTCGAGCCCTCTAGTGATGGCAGTTGTAATGACAGCTGTAATTTGCTCAGAAAAAGAAGCAAAACTGTCAGGTACTGGATAGGTGGATAAATTGAGCAATGTGTCCTGTGAATTGCCTTCCATGGTGAGGGTCAGAGTCAGTCACAAACGACAAGTAAACTCCAAAAAAACTTGAAAAGACACAAAATCACTGAAAAGCTAAAAAACTGCTCCAAACCAAGACCAAAAGACACGGACACCAAAGGTTAGCACTTTCATTCACTTTAATATGCTGTGAACTTCATCAGAAAAACACTCTAATCACCCTAAAACAGCATTTAAATACTTAATAAGCAGTTACATGACTGAATAATCATAATTAAAAAAGAAAGCTCATTTTTGTAAATGTAAAAAAATACATACAAAAATCCATATAGTGGAAATAGTAGAAGTAGAAAACATAATTAAAAAGTTTTTGTACATTCTAATAAATGTCATAAAATGAAGTTTTAAAAAGTTATAGCTTAGTTTGCAAAAAAACACTTTATGTTAATGGTGTCATTTAAACCTGGTGCAATATTTGCATTCAAGTACATTTGCCATAGCGATTCTTTGCATTCTAACCAGGTTTTATAATCACCCGCAAAAGTTTCTTGACTGACAGTATCTATCACTGAAAAAACAAATTTTTTGAAGTCAATACAAATACCAGCATGTTTTGCCAAAGCATTGTTTTGTTCTTTTTTTCTTAATTGCTAAAAGTTGCTCATAAATATGTCTTTTTAAACACCTAGTAGTCTTTCCTATGTAATAACTTGGGCAGGATAAACATTGTGCAACATATACTACCATTTCACTTTGACAAGTATAGTATCCTTTGGCCCAAAAAGTTCTTAAAAAGACTTAGATTTCCTGCCATTAAGGAGGTCTGAAAGAATTGTAAATCAGGGTAAAGAATGTTTTTTTTACAGAACTCCCCCAGGCAACTGGGACCCAGTTACAGGGGATGAGTGACAGGAAAAGCAAAAGGGCAGAGAAACTGGAACAATTAACAAATAAGGGTTAACCCTGTTGTCATTACAACCTGCCATTCTGATATTATTAGGACTTATGGAGGTGTAATGTCAACATTTCAAGGATTTAATATTTTCAGCTATACTGATTTGGTTGTTACACCAGGACACTTTTCACTTTACAATAAAGGATTTAAATTTATTCCCACCCTCAGATTAGATATTGCAGATATCATCACTGAATTAAAATGTTACACATGTAAATTAAATTTTATGATTAACTTAGATTGTTGTGAAATAAAGTGTGTGTACAATCCCCCTTAAACCTGAACTTAGTAGTGGTTGAAAGGGCTTGTGAGAGAGAAAGATATACAACTTGAAACATTTTCACATTCCTTATTTGTACAACTTGACTAAGGAAGAAAAGGAAGTTCTGTTTGAACTTAAAAATAACCCATCTATCAGAGTAATGAAACTAGACAAAGGTGGAGAAATTGTTGCAGATAAAGGAGATTTCACACTTAACATTTATAACATGTTGCAGGATACAAAGAAATATGTTGTTTCTAGAAACACCATTTTATTACATATAAGAAGATTGATCTCTTTCTCAAATATGTCTTAATGCACGGAACCATTGATATAGACACACACAAATTTTTAGTCAATAAATCCCCATATATTCCTACCTATCTGAATACCCAAAATTCATAAGAACCTTACCCACTCCCCTTATCAGTTGATTGTGGCAGCTAATAACTCCAAGACATACTCACTGGCAGTGTACATAGACCATATTTTAAAGGAGTTGACTAGATTAGTCAACCGTATATTAAAGGACTTTAATTATTTCTCAGTAAAATCAGAGCACAATTTTTTTAGCACTTCCACTAGATTTTCTATTATAGATGTGGTCAACTTGTTTTCATCTATTCCAGACAAGTCTGGAGTTATTTTTTAAAGTTATCACAGAACTTACTCAACTTGACAGTCCTACTACAAATTTTATTATTGATCGTATGGAGCTTGTTCTTATAAATAATTTCATTATCTTTGAAGGTGAATATTACAAGCAGATAAAAGGTATAGCCATGGGAGCCTGCTGTGCCCCAACATATGCAAATGTAATGTTTATATAGTTGGAGACAAACATTGTTTTAGCTATTCTCTTTTCTTCCTAATGGCACATTTATTTAAGGTTCCTGGATGACATATTTGTTTTATGGAAGGAGAGTGATGTAGAAACACACACAAATTTTGTCTTATTTGGAGAACACTATGACCTTTTTGTCATTTACAGGGAACTTTGATAAGAATTCTATAGGCTACTTGGATGTGACAATTTTAAGGACCTTCCACTGAGTACGTTTGGGTCAAAAATATATAGAAAACACACTTTCTCGAACAGTTACTTAGATTACCATAGCTGTCACCCTAAACACGTTAAGCAAAACATTTTTAAAGGTCAATTGGTTAGAGCTGCTGGTATGTATTCTAACATTTACCATTTCAACATTCAGGTAGACACAGTGGCAAACATATTTTTAGAAAGGGGGCACTCAAAAGATTTTTTTTAAAAAACATTATGATGGAATGACCCAACAATTGTAAAAGAAATATAAGCCAATTCTGGTCCAAGGTAAAGCTGAACCATCTAAAACACAGATGGTGACCTTGACAACTAATAATATACCCACTTCAAATTTTGCACACTCCTTAGTAGTCACCCACAGTAGTTGTGTCAAAAATATTCAGGATATTATTAAAAGGAACTGGAATATTTTTAAGACAGATGAGGTTATTTTAGAACCCTGGGTATTACCCCATCTTTTGTATTCAAAATGGGGAAAATTTTAAAATACATATTTGAGCATCAATAGAACATTCCTCACAACAGAGAAAGAAAGGATACAATAAAATGTGATGGATGCCACCAGTGTCCTTATATATTGAAAAAGATGGAAATTTCTGTTGGTAATCCACCTATTTAAATAATCCTGGGGGATGGTAACTCTATCACAGAGTGAGTAGTGTACATTGCTGTTTGCCAAAAATGTTTGTTATTACAGAGGGAAAACTGGGCATCAGTTTCATAAAAGAATGTACGAGCATTCCAGATGATCCACATAGGACAGCTGTTGAAGAACTTGAATTTTCCTTGTCAGGAATTTTTGTGATCTCTCCAATTGCTGCAGGTGCTTGGAAAGGTACATTCTAAAAGGGACATTGTACTCAATTATTGTCCTGATGAGATAAGAGTACAGGGAGGTTATAACTTCTTTTTTTTCTGGGGGCAGTGCCCCATACTTATGAGATGAGCAATATAGACTGCCCTTCTTACCACTGTGGAAACATGGTGGTCAAAGGTAAAGTTGCTGTTGACCTGTGTACCCAGGTCTCTCACCACTTAGTGCATACTTAGGGTGTTGCTGTTGATGTGGGAGTTAGCAGGAACATTGCTCTTACTGAAAAGGATGATAATACATTGTTTTGCATTGAGTTTAAAGCCATCACTTTGGCACAAATTCTTTGTGTAAGACCATCTTGTAGGATGCTGACATCATTTGGAGATTATATGACCATTCCCATTTTGCAGTCATCAGTAAACTTTTGACAGCTGTCAAAGTTTACTGATGACTGCAAAATGGGAACGGTCATGTTGCTTGTGCTTCTACATTGTTTTAATTTAGAAATGTTTTACTGTGTTAAAAAGTTTTACAGATTATATTTTTTATATATATGGTACTTGGATAACAAGTTCTGTTTTGACCATTATGGATTTTCACAATCAAGCTTTATCAGCTGTTTCATGCAGAACTGATGTGAAACATATACCTGACCAGTATGCTTACCAAAATAAAGGTCTGTGTCAGCTCCAGCTACCGAAAAATCACACCTCTACTTCTTAATGTGCATTGTCTTCAACTGTGAGGACAATCTGTAAACAAGTCTGAAATAACAAAGAGCACTTGCACTAAAGCTAAACAGGATTTTTCCCTTGATCTAGATGAGAAACCTTCATGATAAGGTGGGGCAATAGAAAGGTCTTCCTAACTACTTTAACTACATGGGTGTCAATGACAGACTACTATCAACCTGGGTCCCCACCCATACTCTAACTACTCTAAGCAGCTCATTGTGTTATTTGGTAGCTACAGAGGTAAGACTTCTTGATTAAACAGTCCTAGCTGTGGGTTTAATTTTTTCTTTTGAGTTCAGGTTCATGGGTACAGGGACACCATCCATGGATGCTGTATTTTTGCTTTGGCTTTAGAGAGCAGTTTTCACTGGACGCGTTGTTTGGGGGGCTGCAATCGCTTTATATAGATATCCTCCCTTTGGGGGAGGAGGGTTGCAGTTTGCTGTCAGCCAGCCAGTTGCAATGTTGGCAATGTCTGTCGTCTTCACACCATTTTGAACATTTGTTCTGAGCATACTGGGGAGTGGGAGTTTCCTTTCTAACATAGCTAAAAAGAAGGCCTTATGATTTTGATTGCTTCTTTGTTTTTTTTTTTTCTCTTTTTTTTTGGAAGATTTATGAGATCTTTTATGAGAGCTCTTAGTTTTCAAGGGTGTCTTTTTGTCTGTCTTTTTTTTTTTTATTTTGCTCTATCTTGTCCTTTTTTGTAGAGCAGAAGGCATTTGTAAGTGATTTCAGCTGAGAGTACTGTTTTCTTTCACTGCCGGCTCCTCCAAAGAGGCCCACCAGTCTTTAAGTGTGAAGTCGGCGGCTTTGAGTTTACTTTCTTCTTTCTTTTTTTTTTAGGTGGGTGGGGGGAGGATGGGATCCCAGATTCCAGTGTGGTCTGTTCTCACCAGTGAGTGGGGATGGTGACTAGTTGTTCCATGGCATTTGAATTATTGGAATCAGGAACTTTTGGGCTAGGGGTGTTTGGGCTGAGTAAAGTCTATATTCAGCAATTTCTTTCAATAAGTGTCACCTAGGTTGGGTGGTGTTTGGTGATACATTTATCCTTTCTTGTAGTGTTGGAGGCCATATGGGGATGGAGAGCTCCTAAATTGGCCTGTAACTTCCGGATTTTCAGTTGCAGTCTTGGAATTGCACCTGGACACCTGGATTGATCTCGTGTAAATGATGGTGCCACCAGTGTGAGTCTGTAGGTGTCCTTGATGAATCTGAATACCCTCACGCCCCTTAGTATTGTCCGGAATTTTTGATGATATGCATGATATGATGATAGCTGATGTGCTGGATAGCCTTTGGGGTTTCTGTCAGCACAGACGACTTCTGGCATTGAGCAGCATTACCCTTAGTTTTTTCCTTTTTTTGTGTTCTAGGTGGTAGGTTTAGAATTTGAGCCCTAGCCTAAAAGGCTATGGGGTCAGCATGTCATCCCAGGCAGACAGACACTGATCCCCTTTTGAATGACACCCAGTGTTAAGCCAAGTTTTTAAGTTTGATCATCTCATCTCTGGTCTGTGGGCATCTTCAGTGTGAAGGTAGGATACTGCTCAAGGTCAGGTCATATCTGCCTGGGCCTAATCATCAGCTCCTCAATGTCAGCCTAAATTAACAGCCCTATAAAGTGCTGTGTCATTCCCCCAGCTATCAAGCAACCACACTTCTTCCTTATAATGTAAATTGTCTCCAACTGTTAGGGCAGTCTGTAAACAAGTCTAAAAGAACAAAGGGTAAAGGTTTGTGTCAACCCCACTTATCAAGCAACCACATATCTCCCTCCTAATGTGCATTGTTTGCAACTGCATAGACAGTCTGTAAACAAGCCTAAAAGAACAAAGGGTACCTGCACTAAAACTAATCAAGCTTTTTAGCCTGCATTAACAGCCCTGTTTGTTATTGTTTTTAAATAAGTGCCACAGATAATCTAAGTCCTCTCAAATAATTTGACCACTATTGGTTTACACACAAGAATTAGGATACAGTTAAAACCTACCCCTTAACTATGGTTGCAGTTAAATAGTGCCTTTTTCAAATATAGTTTGCCTGCTAGTTACCCTCTCTTTAATAGTGCATCAGCCCCCCCCCCCCAGCACATATACTATCTCTCTAGGTTACCTAGTTCTGCAGCTATAATATATTTGAGTCCTTACTTCACAGAAAGAAACCTCCTCTAACAGTAATGAAGCTAACCTATACATTGTTATAGTATACAAACTCCACTAATAAAATCAACTCTGTTCACCCTCAATGAGCTTGGCTGCCTCTACTCCACTACCCCACCCACCTATTCTGTATTTATTTCTCACCCTAATTCTACCCTCACAAACATATTACCAATCCAAAACTTCCAATCAAAACCCAACTAAGCAATGACATCTTACATCACAAAATTACTAATACACCCACCCCCAAAACAATACCAGTCTGCAACAACTTCCTCCTGCCAAACCTACATAATAACCTCTTAAATCTTCCTTTTACTATAAATAAAAATACTTGCACTTTACTCCTCATCATCTAAATATGCTTTTCTTTAAAACTTCCTATACCCTAAATTCACTGCTTCTCACCATGATACGATGTCTCACTGTAACCTTTCTCATACGCATGTTATTAACCCACTCCACAGCTCACCAGACACAACTCCCTGACTACTTTACCAAATACCAAAAGATATATGATTAAAATGTAGCACATTCATCCATCCTGGTCAGTATCTATCCTCACTTAAAAAAAATCACTACACAAACCTCATTAAACCTAAAATACCCCATACCTCCAAAAAAGGATCAAAGGTATTTTCATAAGTATACTTATATTAGTATACTACTCCTAGCAAGTGACATTCACTCCAACCCTGGACCCGTTCAGGCACCAAGTTACTCCACAATAATAGATCAACTCTGCTTGAAAACCTAAACTCATTCCTGGGCAAAGTAAGAGATGGCAAAAAAAAAAAAATTGGTGTATTCCATATGACTATCAGAAGCACTGTAAAAACATTTCCAGAATTACTAACATAGGTAAAATATGTCAGTCCCATAATATATTAGTAACAACACATGAAACCAAAAAAGAAAGAGCCCAGACTGCAAACACTGTTTTATTAAAGTATGTTAAGCGCATGTGTCTTTTTTGTACCAAGACTTTTTCAGAACAATAAAACTTTCCAACTAAGCCATTTATATACATGAACCATACCTCACATGGCTAACACAATTAAAGACAAATGAGATAATTACCTATAAAAACAACAGGTATAAAACCCCCAGTAAAAAAAGATTGATATATATATATATATATATATATATATATATATATATTTATATATTAATAATTTCCATGCTGCACCAACTTGTTAGCAAAATTCTAAAATCAATGAACCATATTATTTGGGCCATAAAAACATTGAACATAAATAATAAAAGAACACTGTTTCTTATAGAAAAAAAAATCAGCCTTTATTTTTAAAACACTGCTAATGGAGACTGCCTCATTAATTCCTGGGAGTACTGTGGAATTACATCTCAACTGCTATTTTAACTCTTTGAATTCAAGATTGAGGTCTGTAGGTCTCCCTGTAAAGCCTAAATCAACTTGATCTATTGCAATAAATTTAAACTCATGATTAGGATGGTTCTTGACATGCTTGGCCAGGGCATTGGTGTCCCCTCCTCTCTGGATGTCATACAGATGTTGATAAATTCTGTTTTTGAACTATTTAACTGTTTTACCAATATAAAAACAGTCACAGCCCTGGTATTTTGCCACATAAACCACCCCTTTACTAGTGCAGTAATAATTATGGGTTAAAGTTATAAACCCATAATTTGGGACCAAGATCCCTGGGCTTACAAAAATGTACCTGCATTGTGTCCATTGCCCACATTTGATCACAACCCCATTCCGGTTGCCATTTGAGGTCCTCTCTAACATCATCTTGAAACAAAGGTCTTTTTTTATATACAATGACAGGTTAAGCATCCACTTCTTTAAGAAAATTCTGATCAATCCCCAAATTATCCCAATTCCTTTTGATAATATTCCTAATGCCATCAAAAGGTGCATTGTATGGCATTACAAGGGCTTTGTGAAAATGTAATGCTGCATCCAAAGAAATAGATTCAGCAGCCCTCATATTTAACTCACCCTCAGCACTAGTACCTAATAAAGGGAAGAAATGTCCCCTATGCCTTTTGGATTGAACTTAATCAAAAATAAGGTTAAAAAATGTACAAGGGTATCCTCTTTTTGTGAGCATCCCCAAAAGAATTGTACATTCTTCCTCAAATTTGGTTTCATTACTGGTCATCCATGCTAATTTTACACATTGCCCCTTAGCTAGGGACTTTTATGATGTAAGGGATGACAACTTTGAAAATGGAGAAAATAATTGGAATAGCTAGGTTTCCTGAATAGACTGGATTCAAATCTCTTCCCTATTCTGTCTTTATATAAGGAAACATCCAAATAATGAACTCTAGCTTCATTAACTTCCATGGTAAACTTCAAAAAGGAAGTACTTGACTTTAAATTAAAAAAATGGTTTAATCTATACCTTGATTCATTCCAAAAATAATAATGTCATCCAAAAAATGCCCGTAAAAGGACAAGTTCTCTGAAAACTGAGAGGAGAACACCAAATTATTTTCCCATTCTCTTAAAACTATATTGGCCAAAAACAGGGCACAGGCAGCCCCCAATGCCATACCTTTTTTCTGCCTAAACAGCTGATTCTCAAACATAATAAAATTAGACTACAATATGGCTTCCATAAGGGTTCTAAACATAAGAACCCTACTATGGTCGAGGCAAGAATGAGCACATAAAAAGTCATAAAAAAATTCCAGACCTTCACAATGGGGGATCACTTAAAAAGGATCCCGGATATTGATGGTAACGAACAACAAATCATCTGAATAATAGTAATTTGAGACCTTAGATAGTAAATCCCAGGAGTCCTTGAACAAATGTCTAAACTAACTAGGGACCTCTTTAATATATTAGTCAATACACTTAGCTAAAGGCAAAGCTTTGGATGCTTTTGTGTCCACTATAGGTCTCATTGGATGGTCTACAATAGTTTGGAAATTTTGGGAATGCCAAATATAGATGAGGTCCTAAATGTTGCAGGTTTCAAAAAATCTGTTTCAGCTATACTTATCTGGTCATTACAAACCAGGTCATCTAACAAGAAGTCCACCCTTCTATAGGTGATATTCATCTCGTTGACAGAAACTTCTTCATAGGTGTCAGTATATAGAAGGGCCAACATCTTGCTGATATAGTTGGTAGTATCCATAACAAGACCCCCCCACCCTTGTTTGGTTTTCTAACCCTAATACATTTGTTAGAAATCTGCTTAAGCAACTCCTTCTCTTCACAACTCAAATTTGGTTGGTGAT
Source organism: Protopterus annectens (assembly GCF_019279795.1). Lineage (NCBI taxonomy): Eukaryota > Metazoa > Chordata > Ceratodontiformes > Protopteridae > Protopterus > Protopterus annectens. The sequence goes on from NC_056743.1 coordinate 709,537,493, forward strand.
GTGACTTTAGTTAGAGTAATTTCTGCATGTCATTTTCACAAAGTTTTTCGAATAAATGTATAACAGGGTGAAGAGGTGGACTCAATTTACTAGGTTTCTAACTAATGGGAGTATTGCTGGAAATATTTGTATCTTCAAAATAAAACTGACAGATGAGTTTCCTAACAGTTTTAGACATAGCAACGTTGCATCAATTTTAGCTGGCTGAGCAGGAACAAACATAAGACCCCTCTCAAACAAGTTAGTCCAGTCAACTCCAATACGATATTCACTCAAGTTGTAAATTTTAAAATCACCAGAACTATTTAAAATTATTTTACATACATCATCCTCAAAATCAGCTACCACCTCCTCCTCATTCCACTCCTTCCCCTCCCAAGCATTGTTCTCCCCCTCATAGCGTGACTGTTTGACTGTTCCCTGTACCAGTCAAATCTGAAGATTGTTGCCTCTGATTCATAAGTCTCTCTGACCTCCTCAGAGGCACCCCTTCTAAAAGGGTATTTTCATTCACATCTTGAAGCTCATTGTTGAATTGAGAACCCTCCCCTTCCATCTATACTTCAGTGTCAGTATGATTGTCACTCGACCTGTTACCCAATGGCAAGGGGTAAGCTTTTCCGGCCTCCTACTCAAGCTTGTCTCTAGCCAAATTATTGGCTTTTCTCTCTTTCAAATTGTCTATAGTCTTATCAATTTGAATAAGCATAGCCTTGTAGTCATTCATTTTTATGTTGAATACTAACACAGATTTAATATGACTATTCAAAATATTGATATTGTCATTCAACTCACTAATTGTCCACTTGTCTCATACAAACACCTTTAGTAGTTCACATCCATGTCGATTAAATAAAACAAGTGGTTCATGATGTAAATCAGATCCAGCAACTAAGCCCGTGGGAAATTCCCAGCTCTGTGGGCCCTTTGGGATATGCTCCCTTATCAAACATTCACAAAAGGAACAGCTTTCAAGCTGAAGCTTTTGTAGCTTGAAAATACGCTCTTTAAACCTTTTGAGTTATTGGTCCACTGTCCCATGGTTGGCATCCTGGGTCACTCCTTTAAACCGCAACTTGTTTCATTGCTGAAGCCAATCATGGAAGAAAAACCCATTCTGTTGGTCCGCCCCATTGACAGTACGTCTAATCGTAGAACTGTCATAGTCATTCAAAAGTCTTATGGCTCCATTGGAAGTAGTAGACTGTGAATCATGAACTCTCTAGGCAGGGGTGATACCCATCCCTAAAGTCTCCTGGGTGGAGGAAAAAACTGAAGGTTGGCCAGTGGCATTTGAAGAAAATCCATTCATATTGCAAACCACTGTAAGTTGTTGAGTAAGACTCTGGATAAGTGTAGTTAAATTCCCGATAGATGCAGCTAAATCCAGGTTCATATTAGAAATCAGGTGGGCAGGTCCAGCATCCTTTTCCATAAAACAAACTTTTTTGTAAAAAAAAAAAAAAAAAGAGCTCAACATACTTTAATAAAATGGTGGTGACAGTTTCTGGGCTCATTCTTTTTGTTTTCATAGTTTTTATTGCAGTGTGTTTTTACTAGTAATAACATATGTAACAATGTATGGTATTGACAGATATGCCAGGAGAGGTAGGGAAGTAGATGTGTAACATATGCCAGCACAGTTAGCTGGAATTTTCTAAAGAATTATATGTCATTTGTATATCAAACTGATTTATACAGATGCTTGTATTGAAAAAATTTATTTGTAAAGCTGCTTGTGTTAAAAATGTACCGACAGTGTTCCCTGCTGAACAGAAAAAGAAATATACATGTATTATTGTAATTCTTTAAATATATATGTTTTAACAGAGGAAATTGGAAGAGAAGATGTTAAGCTCAGCCCCAGCTAACTTTGAAAAATAGTAATAAATTAAATTACTGGGCCTAGGCCATAAAGATGTCATCTCACTGTTTTGAAAGATGTCAGAGATGCAATGACTATAAGAAGTGTGGTTTATTAGCTCCTGTAGGAAGAGTTCTATGGTTTATGACTTCCAGAAGCTGTTTCAGATCTTAGCAAGGTCTATGTGTGTGTATTATTGATGCATATGTGCTAAATCCTGGCAGTTTCTAGCACTGGGGGTTTCATGGGAACCAGAAGTCAGATGACCAGATGTATGTAATTTCGTTCTGTAATCCATCACTAAAATAATGTTTTAATACTAGCTGAGACTGAAAACTCAGAGCATTCTGTTTTTGGAACCTGACAAAGAAGGACCTTTGCCTACTTCATCATGCCTTGCTCTGGTAGGTTACCAGGGAATGATAGTTCTTTAGCTCAGTCAGTAAAATATAGTGAGATTAGCTAAGTATTGTTTTTCTGTAACTGTGTGAACCTCTCCAGATGTGTTATTTTTAATATTCCTTGTGAATGAAACTCAGGTGTTAATTGTAAATAGATGTTTAGTATTTTCATGTCCTTTTATTATTTATTTATTAAATATATTTTAACTCTTCATTGCGGATGGTCTTTAAGAGAATATTTTAACTTTTGAGATGTATAGCTCTTGGTGACACTGTGGCCACTCCAGAAAGCATGGCTGTTTGGTCAACATTACCATTTGTATTAATATTAATTTCATTCAGTATAATTGGGTACCCCCCTGGGAGGGTGGCCTAATAGGGTTGGGAGGGTGGCCTAATAGGGTTGGGAGGGTGGCCTAATGGTTAAGGTGTTTGCCTTACAAACACAAGGTGCATGGTTTCTCAACAAGATAGAGAAGGCTGCTTCAAAATGGTTAAGGGCAGCAGTTAAACTAACCACCTATGAACCTATGAACCTTGCAAGTGCCTTAGAGTAGCTGGCTTTGGGGTGTCTGGCAGTGTAACTACCTAATAGTCTTTGCAGAAGGGGCCACAGCTAGTAAATCTGTACCAGCCTTTCCCAGGTGTGTGTGTGTGTGTGTGTGTGTGTGTGTGTGTGTGTGTGTGTGTGTGTGTGTGTGTGTGTGTGTGTGTGTGTGTGTGTGTGTGTGTGTGTGTGTGTGTGTGTGTAAACCAAATCTCAGTGTGTATGTGTTGGCTACTTGGAGCAGGGACACAAAGCATTGGTTTCACAGAGATGGTGCTGGAGGACTTTTCTTGGACTCTACAGCTGTGCCAGTGGAGAGCCTTAGTGGGGGACCTGGGAAGAGACAGAAAGAGAAACCCAGACGCTAGGCTGAGTTTGTTCCCTGTGTGCTCTTAAGGGAAATTGTGATTGATGCAGAGAGCTGCATCTGGAAATACTGGGTGTATCCTTTTTGTTCCAAGTGAATGTCCCTCTCCAGTGTCAGTGGTGAGGATTAAGGCTCCTTAATTACTGGCCAAGCATGGAGATGTCACAACACAAATAACACATTCCAGGTTAACCCCCCCGGGCCATTAATATCCTTACAGCTGATAGACTAAACAAAAAAAAACAGCAGGAGTAGCAATAATGTAACACAGTAATATATATGGGTCTACCTGAGTAGGCTGAAAGTCCATTTAATCAAAACTTACATGATTGGGATGACAACACCAAAGCCTTATTTTAACAAAGTTTCACATCACCAGATTTTTAATTCTGGAAAAAGAGGCAGTTGGCCAACATGGAGAAATGTGCCCTTTTCCCCATTATCGTGCAATCTTGGAGTTGATATATTTAGTTAAGAGGACTGTGGGGGTGCAGCCCCCACATTGGGTAATGTGGGGGTGAAGCCCCCCCACTTGGGTGGATTTGACATGCTTTGGTGTGTTTTTTTTAATGTTGGCCAACTGCCTCTTTTCCTAGATTAAAACTCCAGTGATGTAAAACTTCATTAAAATAAGGTTTCAGTGTTGTCATCTTGATCATGTAAGTTTTGATTAAATGAATTTTCAGTCTAATCAAGTAGACCCATATATATATATCTATATATATATATATATATATATATATATATATATATATATATATATATATATATATATACATGGGTCCACATCTTAAATTCGAAAGATCACAATCTTGAGAGTCTTAATATCAAATCCAGAATCTCAAGGTTGTGAAATCTCGAAATTAAGAAAAAAATAAAATAAAAAAAATAAAAAAGCATGACAACTGCTAAAACCATGCTTTTGCAGGGGGTGGGGGGCAAGCCCATCTGCACCCCCCTCACCCCCCTGCAACTTTAAATATACTAACTCCGAGATTGTGTTACAGTGAAGAGAATGGTAATGTTCCCATTCCACACTGTATAGCAATGTACATTACTATTCTTTTCACTGTACAGCAATCTCAGAGTTAGTATATTTAGGTAGCAGTGGGTGTGATAGGTGCAGGGGGCATGCTCCCCCTGCAAAAACATTGTTTCAGCAGTTGTCATGTTTTTTTTTATTTCTTAATTTCAAGATTTTACAACCTTGAGATTCTGGGTTCGGTATTATGAATTTCGAGATTGTGATCTTTTGAAATTAAGAAGTAGACCCATATACATATATACCAGCCTTTAATTCCTACTTGGAGATAATATTGGCACATTGAAGGATATCCTATCTTGGCTGTCTGACAATGTACACACAGAGGCAATTATGCGAGACAATGTTAACATCGGCTGGTTAAGTCTCACCTCTGGGACAATGATTTCTAGTACAAATGTATACAATTTCTCCCAACTTATCAGTGATCCAACCAGAATCAACCTAAAAAATAGTAAAATTACCACACTGGACTGGTTATTAACAAGTCAGCCTAGCAATATAAGATCTCTCGGCACCTTTGCCAGCACACATAGTTACCACCTGCTTATATATATGCCACAAGAGAAGGCTGTACTTCTCCCAGGGAACACACATATATCTGTTTAACACCTCACCACAATCCCATAACTTGAACACCCTATAATTCTTGCCAGAAGACGATGATGATGTCTATTTTAATAAGATATTTATAGAACTACTAAACAGCATGGTTCCCCATTAGGCTTAAAAGAGTGAAAAACAAGCCTGCTGTTTGGATCACTCCTAGCACTAGGAAATTAATGAGGAATAGCTCTTTACATGAGGCAACTTTTAACTGCCCCAGCTACACTCCTGGTGTTTTACCACACTACTGGCAAGAGCCTGTTCTGTTAACTGGACAATGGGCCTTGGTGCCCAAACTCTCTGGCTCTTCTCTCTCTGTCCCACCTTTAGAACCCCCTAGCTTGAGCCTGACATACCTTCCTGCATAAACTTTTACTGATTTGGTTTCTTGAACACCCATTTACCTTGCACACCTGGGCCAGCCCACTCCATTTGATCTCACTCTGCTCCCCTACCCTACCCCATTCCCACCCCTGACATAATTTTCTTTTATTCTATCCCACAGTAGACTACTTACCCACACACCCCTCCCTCCATCCCCTAACCTCCAATCAGAATACTCCTTTCTACCACCATGTATTAACACTCCCCACACATCATAACCATCTGTGGAACAAGGCTAATACCCCATATTCCAGACAAAGACATCCTCCCCCCTGGTTATAACATTTTACAGCTAGATAGAACCCCAGCAAAAGGAGGTGACATTGACATCATATCTAACCACCTTACATGTACCCCCTCTGTTTACTCCTCTCCAACCTCTCCTGCAAAACTTCTCATTGCAAACCATAAACTAAATACTCACACCTCTTTTAACATAGCTGCAATCTACATACCACCAGGTGACAACATAGCAGTGCTGAAAATATTCTTTCATCATTCAGCAAAGAACTCCCCACTGAAACTATTCTCATGAGTGATGTTAACATTAACTGGTTAACCCTCTCCTCTGAATCTCCCTCCTCCTTCATTAATCTTCTTGGTTCCACCCAACTAATATCTGCATCTATGTATTTTACCAAATCCTCTACTTATTCCTCCATCCTTGACTGGATTCTAGTTTCCCATCCCAAGAAATATCACTTCCCAGAAACTCTTCCAGATACTTTTAGTGACCACTGCCCAACTAAAGTCCCCTGTTTTACTCCTCACATGTGTAGACCACATAAGATGAAAGCATGTCACAAATTAAACTTTGACTCCAGAAAGATAAACAGCTATCTCTCGGGGATCAACTGGTCAATCCTCGGACAGTTACCCCTTGAGGAAGCTGTATTAGAATTGAACTGCATATTCCATAACATACTCAATTCCCTAGCCCCGTATGCAGCATTAGAATAAAAGCAATCACATCCCCCTGGCTAATAAATGCCACCCGCTCCCTAATGGCTCAAAGGGATAAAACCTGGAAGCTCTGAACTCAAACCAAACTCCCCTCCCACCTCCAACAGTACAGATAACTGCATAACCTTGCAAAGAAAGCCATCACCACTGTTAACAGAAACTACTACTCAAACCTTCCTGAATCAAACCTAAATAATACAAATAAGTTCTGGCATACAGTTAACCAAATCCTTCATCCAGGCAACCCCTCCTCACCCCAACTTAACCTTACAAACACTCCTCTTCAAACCGCCACTGATTTTAACTCCTATTTTATCGACATCATCAACAAATTAACCAACCATCCTAACTCCAACACCACCACCACCCTCCCCACCAATCCTCTTAAATGTTCCAACACCTCTCCAACCTTCTCCCTAAAAACTGTATCTATCAACTACATTAAATCCCTGCTTCTTAAACTTAAACCCTGCTTCCACTCAACAGATGGTCTCCCCCCACTTTTTCTCCAAAAGGTAGCCAACTCCATTGCCCTTCCCATTTCTGTTCTCAATAACCAGTCCATTACTGAAGCCAAAGTTCCTGCTGTTTGGAAAAAAATCTACACTCTACCCATTCATAAAGGAGGCAATTGTACCGAACTCTCCAACTTTAGGCCCATTGCAATACTGTCACCTCTCTCTAAGATCTTTGAAAAATGTGTATACAATCAAATCCTCCAACACCTTGTACAAGAAAACGTAATCGCCTCACCCAACATGGTTTTCGTCCAGGCCATAGCACCTCTACTGCTCTCATTTCCTTCATTAACACCATCTCACAAGCCAGAGACCAGAACAAACTAGTCTCTTGCCTCTTTCTTGACCTCTCCAAGGCTTTCAACACTATGTCTCACCCCCTCCTCTTAAATAAACTCTCGAACTAAACCTATCCACCTGTACTATCTCCTGGTTATAAAGTTACCTCAGCAATCATTTCCAATCTGTTAAATGGCTTTCTGCTATCTCCCATGAACTTTCCATAAATATGAGAGTTCCCCAAGGTTCCATACTGGGCCCACTACTACTTAATATTTTCACCAATCAGTTATCTACCCCCACACCACCATGATCACTGGTACAATATGCCGATGACTCTACAGTCATCACCATAGCCGATACCCTTTCTGATCTACATACTGCAACTCAAAACTCCTTTTTGTCTATTGAAAACTGGCTCAACTAGAACCACCTAATCCTAAACCCAAATAAGACTAAAATTTTGTTCTTCGTCACAAAAACTATGAATCCTCTTAAACCCTTTCTCTATCTCTTTCCTTAAGAATACACCTATCACAGTTGAAACTCACACCAAACTACGTGTGGTCATTATCAACGACCAGTTGAAAATTGACTACATGTTCTCAGTAACATTAAGAAAATCAACTAAAAACTTGGTCTCCTTTACAGGAATCAAAACTTCCTATCCAGTAAAGCCAAGACAGCCGTATCCCATGCCTGACTACTCCCAACCCTTCTCTACAGCTCTCAAATCCTCACCAACTTGCAAACCACACTTCTCTTAAGCAGAGTCCACTTACAACAAGTAGACCAAATTTGCTGCCGAACAATCCTACCATTCCCATCACTGTTTAGCACTCAGAAAACTAAACTGGTTAGAGCTTCCCTACCACCTTTTCCTCTCACAGCTTCAGATCATTGATTCAGTACTACACAAGCCCTTTTTCTGCTCCAGCATTACCTCTATCATATCCCAATACTCCCCACTCAGAAAACTTCAGAGCTCAGAACAATGTCTCCTCTCTATATACAAGCCAAAAATTAAAATTGGCAAGAACCTTTATAGCTACTCCCCAGCTGTAAGCTGGAATAAACTTCCCTTGCACATTTGAAATATTAGGCCTAAACACGAGTTCAGAAATGCTGTAAAAACACCTAAGCAATATATGGCTATGTCAGTGTAATCTTCCCCCTGACTGACTTTATTCCTCTCTCCCATCTTACCTAACACCTTTCTTCCACACATAAATCAACCCACTTCGATCCTTTTAGACTCATTTTTCATTCCATTCCTCCCTCTGCAGCCATTTAGCTATTTAGCTGATCTCAAGAAGATGAATGTAATTTTTTACACTATATTCTACTAGGTGTACTTATTAATTATTTTGAATCCATTTGTTTATTATTGTAAACTCAGCATAATTTGTTTTTACTCCTAGTAACTATTGTTCATGTAGATATGTATTCTGTGTATATGCTTATTAAGTCATGTAAATATGTTTGTGGAGCTTTTTCCCTGGGTCTCCACTGAAAGAGGACTATGGCCCAACTGGACTAACCTGGTCAACAAATATCAAATAAATAAATAAATAGAGATAAAGCCTGGGGAGCATGGCTGAATAATAAAACTGAAAACATTCTTCAACAATATAAGCGCATATGAAATAAAACCAAAATTCCAGATTAAACTTGACAAGAAAATTTTATTACTCCAATTTGCAGACTAGATGCTACAAAAAGTCTAGTAAATTTTTGGCCATCATATATAAAATACTTCACATTGGCTGAAATGTACAACCAAACCCCAACCCCCTTTGCACACTTGAAGAAACAGCCAGCACTTTCAATGGTAACTTTATCTCTAGCATCACTAAACTACTTCACAACCAAACTCAACCTCCTCAGATAACATGGCCATATCCTACTCTTGTCTCACTTCCCAAGTCCACTGATACACTTTTTCTTTTCAACCAGAATCCATCACAACAATCAAGAAATATCTCAAACAAATTAAACCAAGTTAGGTCCAGATGGAGTTCCTGGTGATTTTCTAAAGATAGCAATTAGTTCAATTTCCTTCCCAATATCCATTTTCAGAAATAAGTCTATTCAAGAATCATATGACCCAGGCTTATGGGAAAATCTCACATCATGGAGTCCCCTACTCCTAAACGTAAGAATTATACATCCCCTTTAGACAACACCGAGGGGAGGAGGAGGGGGGGGCAGGAAGCACAAAAAGGGTTACAAGTCTACAGAATCTCATGGAAGTATTAATGAACAAGTAAATTCTATTGCTGTAAATAATGTCTGTAACATTTCTAGCACTGTATTAACATCAGAACAAACATCTCTGCTCAATAAAGGTTTATCTTTTATACCTCACTTTTTTGTGCCTGAAGACACATTTGCACAAGATTTATTCACATTTTGTAGACTTATTAACCTTAAATTATTCTTTCAGGATAAGGGGGCGGAACAACAGAGTATGGATGACTTTAAATATCATGCCTCCTCTTTCACACCTCCTATGCATCCCTCTGTAAATCTGTTTTTACGTAGTGTACTTAGTGACTTACATTTTGTGTTCAATACCTGTCCACCTATGCCGAATAACATGTCTGACACCAATCTATCTTGTTTAAATGAACTTGTGCAGAACAAGGAACTTGTTATTCTTAATGCTGACAAAGGTGGGGCAGTGGTTGTAATGGATTGGACCGATTATGATATCGAGGCACACAAGCAATTGGGTGATGCTAGATACTACACCAAAATGCCGCTTGACCCCACCTTTATGTTTAAATAACAAATTGATAGTTTCTTGAACTCTGTGGTCGACAATGGTATTATAACATCTAAAACCCTCAGCCATTTAACTATTACTGATCCAGTCAGACAGTATATTTTCTACCAAAGATACATAAAGACCTTTTACATCCACCAGGCAGACCCATTGTATCAGGTATTGGATCATTGACTGAGCCCCTTTCTGAAATTTTGACTAGGTATTTTAAACCTTTGTTTTCCTGGGTTAGATCCAGAATTTAAGATACCACCCAATTTTTAAGCATTGTTAATGATATGCAAATTGAGGAAAGTTGGTGGTTATGTACACTAGATGTAAGTTCATTATACACTAATATTCCCCATTGGGCTGGTCTTGATGCCATTGAATATTGGCTTTATAAATCAAATATCTATCAACCTGGTTTCAATACTTTTTTGATTATCTTACTGAACATGTGCTGACGAAAAATGCATTCTATTATGACAAGGAATGTTATCTACAGATCAAAGGCACTGCGATGGGGGCATCCTTTGCCCCCATCTATGCTGATCTATTCATGGCATATATTGAGGAGATCTTGATCTATGATGACACTCATAATTTGTTTTTGCCTGAAATTGACATCTGGCAGAGGTATTTGGATGATTGCTGGATGGTGTGGAGATCTGATATTGAGTATCTCAATGAATTAATGGAATATCTAAATGATGAATACAATTTACCATCACTTATGACCGTGTTTCCATCACATTCCTGGATGTCTTGGTTACTAGGAATAAGGACAATACCTTGAACACTGAGGTATATAGGAAGTTCCCAGAATATAATACCTTACTCCACGCCTCCAGTTATCATCCAAAACACATTGCCAGAAACATTCCGAAATCACAATTCATTAGAATTAGACGTAATTGCTTGGATGATCATAGTTACAAACATCATTCTCAGGATTTATATAACAGATTTATCAATAGGGGCTACTGTCCAGGATATGTTACTATGGCTCAAAACCATGCATCGGGTCTCAACAGACAGGATCTATTGACATACAAGAATAAACCATTGTCCAAAAATACACTACGTTTCACTACAACATTTGGTAGGAATACCAATAGGTTTATGGATATTATCAAAGATAACTGGAACATATTGAAGGCGGATGCTATAATTAATACAATTATTCCCAATGTCTGTTCATTTTCTTTCCGAAAAGGAAAAAACTTAGCAGCTCATTTCAACCACTACAAACACCATTCTGACTCTGTGTTACCTCATTTATATCAAACTACTATTATGGGGGACAAACTTATTGGTTGTTTTCCCTGCGGCCACTGTACTAATTGCAAATTTATTTTGAAATCCAAAGAATTCAGCAGCAAAAATAGTAGCACAGTGTATGATATAAAGTTTTTTGCCAACTGCAACACCGACTGGGCTATTTATATGGCTAGTTGTAGCTGCCAATCATTTTACATTGGTCAGACTTCTCGACCATTTAGGTTACGTATGTCAGAGCACTTGAGTGACATCAAATGCAAAAGAACAACTAATGCATTATACAAACATACACTCAAACATCAGACAGCTAAATTTCATTTCATTATTATTGATAAACTCATTGGGGACCGAACCCACAAATCTGGTTGGCACCACAAACTTAATATTAGAGAAAAGAAATGGATTACCAAACTGGGTGCTCTGTTTAACCCAGGGCTTAATGAATATTTATTAGGAATGTTTTGTGAAGTTTTATGTCAGCCTATCAAATTTCTTGTTTCATTTGTTTTTCAGTATGTAAGACTTTTCACTTTTATAATTGTGTTTTTCTTTTTACACTGAAGAAGGCCAGGTTAAATCCAGGCTGAAACCGGTCTGTTTAATTAAGTCTTTACGAAGTTTGAATAAACCTTATTATTTCTCACAGCTCACTTGTTGCTGGCTAACTTTTATTTTCAAAATCTCACATCATCCCACTTCACACAGGAAGTAACACCAATGAAACCTCCAACTTTAGACCCATTGTCTTTCTCTCCCCACTTTCAGAAATTCTTGAAAAATGTATTCATAATCAGTTAATGAGTCATTTACAGATAAACAAGCTCCTTACCCACACACAACATTTCAGACCAGGGCATAGCACCAGCACAGCTCTGACCAACTTCACCAGCACTATTAACCTAACCAGTGACAAAGGCCATCTGGTTTCTGATATGTTTCTGTATGTATCCAAAGAGTTCAATAATGTTTCCCATAGCTTACTTCAAAAAAAAGCTCTCTTCACTTGGCCTATTGGTCACCTCCAAAAAACGGGTTTTCCAGATACTTTTCCAATAGATTCTAGTCTGATAAATGGATTCATTCTTACTCATCCTTCCTACCTGTCAAAACAGGTGCTTCCCAAGGTTACATACTGAGGCCACTGCTTTTCAACTTATTTACCAACTACCTACACTCCACCAAATGTCAAGCATCCCTCATACAATATGCCGATAACTCCACATCTATCTGTTCTGCTGTTAACCCAATTATACTACAAGACATCACCCAAGAGTCATTTTCATCAGTTGATAGTTGGTTCAATAACTCCCAGCTTCTACTTAGTCCAAAAAAAAAAAACACAAAGCTGCCATCATTCCTCCCAAAGGCCCTTACACACCTCAAACAAAATTTCTTAATCATAGCCGCTAATAACACTAACACCTCTACAGAATTTATCTCCGGTAAAAAGCTACTAGGCACGATAATTGATAACTTGAATTTTGATTTGCATATATAACAGGTTATCAAAAAAACTCACGAAAAATTAGGAACACTCTACAGAACAAAAAACTACTTAACTGGTACATCCAGGAAACCTCTGGCCTCTGCACTCCTACTCCCCACTTTACTATATGACACTTCAGAACTGATTAACCTTCATGCTTCCATCCAAAATGAACAAACCAGTGCTACAACAAAATAGCAAAATTTGCCACTAACTCATCAAATGGATTGCATTACTGTTTATCCCTAAAACAGCTTGATTGGCTTGAATTATCCAGGCAAGTCACTTACACCCAGCTACTCATAGCTCACAAAGTAATGTGCAACCTAGAACAAAACAAAACCCTACTAGACTTATTACATACACACACCCCTCCAAGGCCACTTAGGTCTCTAAACAAAATGCTCCTCACTACATACAAACCACATCAGTCAGCAGGACACTGCCTCTATTCCAGCTATGTAACCCATGTCTACCTCCTTAAATGTCAACCATACTAGCAAACTTTCCAGTTTCAAGACCAATCTAAAAAAAATATGTACCTGACACCTGTACCTGGACCCAAACAACCCTCAAAACAGATGCATGACCAATGACCGTCTATAACTATGCCTTTCTCACTCTTAATTCACTAACGCCTTATATCTTACCAGGTAGTAATGGCCTAACTTCAAAAGAAGCTCTCATTTTAATGACATATGCTCTATCGCTTCAGCTGACATTTTCTACTATTTATTTTCCTCTCTAATGCCATTCCATAGCACTCTCATCTTTCTAATAATAATCTTTTCTCTCTCTCTCTTTCCCTCCATCTCTCCCCATGTCCTTAAGTTTCCTACCTGTTCATTACTCCTGCTTATCTCATTCCATTATTTTGTCTATTTTGGCAGAAAAATGCTCTATTATTTCTCACTTCCATGTATTTTAAAATTATAGTCAATATTTTGAAAACTGTGTATTAGTTTACTTTATATTGGCTATCCACTACAGTAAAGTTTCCTGCTACTTACAGTTCATATTGTATTCTTGAATATACTTTATCCTAGTAATATTATAAAAAGTATCTCAATCTGTTTTTTGTCTGTTGTGGGGATTTCCTCTTCTTGTATATAATTACCCATTAACTACTGTTAAAATGTTTTTGAATCTGTTGTGGAGCTTTTCTCCCCAGGCCTCCAATAAAAATAAGCCAATGATGCAGTCAGACTTTCCCGGTTACAAAAGGACACATAAATAAAAATAAATTGCCTTTTCTCATGCATTTTAACACAAATGTATTTAATGTTTCAATCATTTTGTCTCACTGTTGGATGTACTATTTATGAGCAATTGTATGGGATGTGTGAAGGCACAGAGCGTGAGTCAGTCTGATTTATTTTTGCACTTGTATCACATTGGCTCTGTGATGCTTCTTTCTCTGTCATATACAGATTGCTTTCTACTGTAATTACTGATATAAGACTATACAGTATGTGCAACAGTGACTCAGAAATGTTGGTTGACAAATCCATTGTAATGGCAGCTTTATTCCTCCTGTTTCTTCCTGTGATTAATGTTATTCATAACTTGATAAATAACAGTCAAACAGTATTAATTTATATGTGTTAATAGTTAATATGATACAGATCACACTCTAGACTAATTATTTTATTATCCTTAACAAAATGTGCAAATTGACCTGGAGATGGAATTGGCATTTGTCCTGGTGAAACTGGAAACATAATTCCCAATAAAAAATTGTGGTTTGCTTCATTTTCTACTAAAGCAATTTCTTGTTAAATCCTCTAGAACTAGATGTTTCTTTCACAATATTATTGATCCATTCATTTTGTATGAAAGTTGCTTGTGTTTCTTAAAGACTTTATTGATGAATGTTCATGATTTTGCTGCCTGCCACTTGAATTGCCAGTTGAGGTTTGGAAACAAACCAATTTTTCCAGTGACATCTTTAGTTTAGGGGATAGAGGGAGTTAAATGCTGGTGGGAGAATAGTTTTGGGGAAAGAGATTAAGAAATAAAGGGAGGTTTGAATAGACTCTGGAAGGGGTTAATTTATTAGGGGGAAGTTTAGAGGAAATGAGTTGGATATAGGGTGGGACTTAGGTGTTTTATGTGAGTGTAACTGGGAAGGGGAATCATATTTGCTGGGTTGGTTGTTGGGGCCTTTTATAGCCTCCCTTTGATAGTTTTAATGTTTCATCATTTGGTTCCTAAGAAAGTTAATAGCAAGTTCTGGATGATTCACCATTTGTTGTACCCAGAAGGCAACTCCATTAATGACTTTATTTCAGTAGAGGATGCCAAGGTCAGTTATGGTTTTAGGATACATGGTTGGTAAAGGTGGACATTGAATCTGCATTTTGCCTTTTGCTCGTATGGGGGGATGAGTGACCGTTGTCAGCTATGGTAGTTGGGAACAAGTTTTACTTTGAGAAGGCTATGCCAATGAGATGCTCGGTAGACTGTACTACTTGTGAAAAAGTTAGCACTGTGTTTTATTGGGTTTGGCAGCAGTGGGTGGATACGCAGAGGACAATCTATTACCTGGATGATTTTCTGATAGTAGGTGAAAGGTTTGGGGAGGCATCAGAAGGTTTGCAAATGTTTTGGGGGATGTGTGATGAGTTGGGACCCATTGGCTATGCCCAGCTAAGGCAGTGGATTTCTTGGGTTTATTGGTTGATGCAGAACGTGAGTCATTTTGCTTTCTGGCAGACAAGATAATCCATTTGAAGAAGAGTTAATGGGTGGTGTGTGAGGATAAGATGTGGATTAGGGAGGTTATGGAGCTTTTAGGACTCCTAAATTTTGCATGTCGGGCAGTTCATCTGGTGCATACTTTTTGTAGGTCAGTGGCCTTCTTAAAACGAGGGAAGAGCAAACATCATTGGGTCAGGATAAGTAAGTCGGTACTGGCTGATTTGGCACTTTTGTTCTTTTTGGAACAGTTTAGTGGTGTTTCCTTTTGGCAGACAGATTGAGATGGTCAATAAGAATTGCAATTGTTCATGAATGCAGCTGGTAATATAGGAATGGGTGCATTTTATGGTGAGGAATGGTTTGCATCTTATTGACTGGCAAATTGGAGGGATGAGGGGAAAAGGGATGTGGACTTTTGGGAGTTAATGCCAGTCTGGTTTGCGTTGGTAGTTTGGCATGAGCAGTTGAGGGGAAAGACAATATGGTGATGGTGTGAGTTTTTCAGGCAAAGAATGCAAGATCTGAATTGATATTGTTAGTTTTACATAAGTTGGTTTTGCAGAGTTTAATAAATTTTTCTCTCAGTTGTGCATGTGGCAAGTGGTTAGGAATAGAATTGCTGACAGTTTGTCTCAATTTCAGTTTTCCAGGCTTCTACAGTTGGTCCTGGAGGAGGAGCAAGAGCTGATGGTGTTGCCAGATGTGATATGGCATCTTGGATTGACATAAGCAGGCAGCTGGAGCAGCAATCTTGGGCAGCATCTACCAGGATGGTGTATGGTAGGGCAATATATAATTTTGATAAATTTATTTTACAGTTGCCTGAGGATGATGAGGTTTAGTTGGAAAAACTATTTTTGTGATACTTGGCTCAGGCTTGGGTATAGTCAGTCAAGGTGGACTTGGCACAACTAGTATATTTGCGGATGTGGCTGGGCTGCATGATTTCGTGATGTCCTTGACAGTGAGGTGTATATTGGGAGGGTGGAGTAGATTGGTTGGTTTGAATATGGATATTCATTGTCCTTTGACAATACAAGTTTTGAAAGTTTTATTGAAAGGTTTGCTTTAGTGGTTGGTGATTCAGTGGATTGTATTTTGTGGGTAACCTTGTGTTTATGGATGTATTTTGGAGCATTCCAGGCATCAGAGCTGTTAGGGTGATTAATTTGGGGAGATGTCATTGTTCTTCCAGTGACCGTGCACATTTGGTAACATAGGTCTAAAATATATTTATTAGGGAAGAGAACACACATAGTTCTTGTGAAAGATAGGAGTGATGGTCTGTGTCTGGTGGGTTGGGCTAAGAGATTGATGCAATTCATGTGAGAAGCCCTCACGACTTTGTTTTTTGGTTGAGAAGGGGTTAAGGGGGTAGCAGGTAATCATTTTGTATGTGTAACAAGAAGGGCTTTGGGTTGTATAGATTTTCCAGGAGAGAGGTTTTCCACTCATTCTTTTTATATTGGTAAGGCTTTAGATTTAGCTAGGGAAAGAAGATCAGTTGAGGTCATTTGGAGAGTGGGTTGGTGGTCTTCAAATACATTTCTATCTTATATTTAATATTACATTTTTTTTTTGTTAATTAAGGAAAGGAGATTGTCATCCTGGGACATTCATATATTCATTGGGTGGCAAAGAGGGGCTGCTTTAGGATCACTGGCAAGGAATTAGGTTTGCATCAATTTAGGTGGACAGTCAGGTGGCATGGTTTTAGAGGACTAAGGTGGAATCCATCTTATAGATGAATTTCCATTTATGCATTCATGGATGGGGCTTCCTCAAGTATTGGGGGTACATTTGGCTGGTAGTGACTTGAGAATAATACCTAAGAAACATTTGTTATATAGGATAAGGGAATATCTGATTATGTTGCAGAGATTATATCCAGGCATGCGGATTGTATGGTCTGAGATAGTACCATGTTTGTGTCGGAAGAATGCTGATAGTTTTATGGTGTTGGAGTATGCATGGAGGATTATTAATTGTAGGCTGGTGCAACAATTGGTTGCTTTGGGTATGCATACAGTAGAACATAAGGATTTTGATGTCAGGGACCCAGTTTGGTTTTGGGTATGCATACAGTAGAACAAAAGGATTTTGATGTCAGGGACCCAGTTTGGTTTACAACCGATGGTGTGCATTTGAATGAGCTTGGTTTGAATATGTTTACTGTACATTTAAGTTTATTTTTGAAAGGTTTAATGAAAGTTCTTTCTTAGGAGGGGGGAACAGCCTGTGGTCAGGCTGGTGCATGGAGAAGAGGGGCAGGCTTATCCCTCTTCTGTTCCCCATCTTGTTGTTGGGTGTTGATGCAAGGAGTTTGGGGGATGAAAGCGTGCAGTAGGATGCTACTTTGATTAATAAGAATAAGTGAGCAGTGGTGTGGGCGCTGCTTATTTGGACATGGTGAGGGGGAGGGGCATGCTGGCCTGATGTATGGTTACAAGGATTTTACATGTTGTAGTTACAAGTTTGTTCATATTATGATTAACATTTGAAGTGATGCACGAAAGTTATGTTGGAAGTTAATAAAGGTCATCAAATGTCATTTTGGTGTGATTTATTTTATTGAAGGGGGCTCAGACAAATGAGGTTTGGGAATAAATCAATTTGTCCAGGGTCATCTTTAGTTTAGGGGTTACCGGGAATTAAATGGGTGAGTGTTGGGAGAGTTGTTTTGTAGAAGGAGATTAAGGTTAAGAAGAAAAGGGAGGTTTGATTCGACTCTGGAAGGAAAGGGTTAATTTATTAAGACGAAGTTTAGCAGAAGTGAGGTAGGTGTAGGGTAGAACTTAGGGGTTTTTATGTGAATGTAACTGGGAAGGGGTATTATATTTAGTCGTCATCTTGCTATTTGCCCTCCCTCCCACTCTTTCTGAAATACTTTGGATGGTATGGCTGGTTATTGAGGTGGGTGTTGGATGGAGAAGGGTAGGCTTGTCCCTCTTCTGTTCCCCTTCTTGTTGTTGGGTGTTGATACAAGGAGATTGAGAGATGAAAGTGAGCTGTAGGATGCCACTTTGAATAATTAGAATAAGTGAGATCTGGCATGGACGCTGTTTATTGGGTAGAGTGTGTGGGAAGTATGCTACCCTGACATATGGTTACAAGGATTTTTTTACATGTTGTGGTTACAAGGTCATTCATGTTATGATTAACTTTTGAAATCATGCAATAAAGTTATGTTAGAAGTTAATAAAGGTCGTCAAATGTTATCTTGGTGTGACATGTTTTATTGAATGGGACCGGGACAAGCTCACTGATGACAGGACTTTCTTTGCCTTTCTTATTTATCTCCGTGTGGTAAACTAAATAGTCATTTTTATTAGTTTTTCAAGTACTTATTGTATTTATGTGTTTGTGTGTGTTTATATAGATAGATATAATGTCCTGAATATGCATTTAATATATTAAGATATTTATTTACAATTTTAACTGCATGTTTTGGTTTAACTACACATTATCTATATGGCATATTTAGTTTGTTATATTTCCTTTTTATCATATAAAACCGTGTAGTCAAGGAAGAAGAAAAATTAATGTGCCAATAAAACTTCTAGTAACTTATTTTAAAAAAATAAAATAAAAAATGTGAAGAAAAAACGCAGACACCAAACTGATTGTTAAGCTTTCACTCTTATTTGTTCGAAGAGCTTCATCAGAATGAACTTGGAATGAGAAGTTAGAACATTCAAAATAGTACAGTAGGTCATGTGCAAGTACACTAACCTATAAACAAGCTCAAAAGGATTGCATACAGTAACCTATGAACAATAAGAAAAATTTAAAACTGTGCCAATCAATGGAAGCAATATAACACACTATCAGTATGAATAAACATGAGAATATATGAATAAGTAAGTTATGAAGTGATATAAAGGAAATACATAGGTGTATGAACATTAATAATTAATTAAATACATAGCTTAGTCAGTAATACCATCTAAGAGCACATTTTATATTAACAGATTCATTTAAACCTGGGTAAACCTCTGAATTAAGTAACTCCAGGAATAGCTCCCAGTTACCAAAAAAGCAGTCAACTTGTTCAAGAATAATGAAACTAAATTTAGAGAAGGTAGAACACATAATGCTATATTTAGCAAGGGCATTATTCAAGTTAATGGGTCTAATAGCTCCTAAATTTTCTTTTATTCTATCGGAAAGTTTCCTAGTGGTTTTTCCAACATAGAAAGCATTACATGAATCACAAATACCTGCGTAAACCACAGCTGTGGAATGGCAAAAGAAATGTTTCATGAACTTAATGGAGTAGTATGCATACCTATAGGAGAGGTGGAAGTAGTGAAAGAATTATTTAATACAAAAAGAGCATCTCTGTTTTCAAGGCTCATCCTTATGGTTCGGGTCCTACTGCTTTAGAAATGTGTGAAGATTCAGTCAGTAAATCCCAATTATTGCTGATGATGTCTCTTATTAGTGACATATCCCTAGAAATAAAACTAGGATCTATTAACATCAGGAAGAACACTGGAAGTAGTAGCAGATTGAAATCCATATAACAGGATAGGAAAATCTTTAGTATATCTTTCAGAAACAACTGTCTCATATGTAGATAAAATTAATTGCAAAGGGTAGTTTCTCTTAAGTAACATGTATTTTAACAAAGTAGCTTGAAATATAAATTCTGAATCAAGACTGACAAGTCTGAAGGTTCTAATGAACTGGCTCTTAACTAGGTTTCTCTTCATAAAGAAGGGGTGTGAGCTAGAGAAATCAAGCAAGTTATTTTTGTATGTATCTTTCCTGTGTATAGTGGAGCATAAAAGAGAAATATATCTTAGTGTCTAGAAAACAGGGCGAGGTACCCTGACCGCGAATTAAATTAAGAAAACCTATACTTTTTTTCATGTCAGAAATGAATAAGTCAAGACTCTGTTGGTCACCTTTCCAAGCAAAAAGATATTATAAACATGTACAAGGTTAGATTAAATTAGCAAATGCTGGAGCTATTTTAGAACCCATGGCTATGCCTTTAGTTTGTTTATATATTTGATTGTTGAAAAGTTGTTTTTTAAAACTAACTTAATAAGGGTGCATATTGTGAAGATTTTGATCTTGGAGAAGGTGGTATATTTATTTAAAAATAAGGTAAACAGTAGTACCACTAGCAATACAAGCTATGCTAATTCTTATAATATAGATTTGGGCCGTTTTCTAACCCTTCAGTCTATTACTGATATACAGGATATTTTACTACAGATGGATGCAGCCATTTTTAACCTTACAGAAAGACACTTTTCTAACCATCATTTACACTTACTACACAAGGGGTTTAATTTTATTCCTGCTCAAAGAGCACACTTACCTGATCTACTACTAGACTTGAAACTTTATGCTAGAAAGTTAAACCTCTGTGTTTTATTCTCTGACACTCAACAGAATAATAAATCTTTACATAATACTAATAATTTCAGTAATGACACGAATGACACTGATGGCTCTGATGACTCTTCTGACACCCATGTATCTGATCAAAGTTTGTACAAGAAAGTATGTGAGAGGGACATAAGGAAATTATGTCAGTCTAATCACACTAATAAATGGTTTAATTTGTCACATGAAGAAAGGAAAGCTTTATCTGAGTTAACTAAGGATAGAACACTGCGTATTATGAGGGCAGATAATGGAACAAGAAGTTTATATTCAAAAAATGGAGTCCACCTTACTAAATAATGAATTTTTTGAGCGTGTTAACATATCTACAGTTACCCATCATTTTGATAATATAGACAAAACTTTAAAATATTTACATTTAAACAATGCCATATCTCTAGAAGAATATATGTTTATGTCTGTACCTACTCCTAATTTAGGAAAACTTTTTGGAATTCCAAAAATACATAAAAACACCAGTGACCCCCCTTTAGACACATTATATCTAATAAAAGAACCAAAACAGAAAAGACTGCTGAATACTTAGATACTATCTTGAATACTACTTAAGAGATTCAAGATAAATTATCCAACTGTACTTTAGTCACGTTGGACATTGAGGGCCTATACACCAATATTCCTCACAAAGAGGGTCTCCAACTGTTTACCTTATTTTTAAATAAATATACCACCTTCTCCAAGATCAAAATCTTCACAATATGCACCCTTATTAAGTTAGTTTTAAAAAACAACTTTTTCTTTTTCAACAATCAAATATATAAACAAACTAAAGGCATAGCCATGGGTTCTAAAATAGCTCCAGCATTTGCTAATTTAATCTTGAGTACCTGGGAATTGGAAAATTTAAACAAATTACATAATTTTAACCTTGTACATGTTTATAAGAGATTTATTGACGATATCTTTTTTGCTTGGAAAGGTGACCAACAGAGTCTTGACTTATTCATTTCTGACATGAAAAAAAGTATAGGTTTTCTTAATCTAATTATGTCAGGTAGCGGTACCTCCACCTGTTTTCTAGACACTAAGATATATTTCTCTTCTTCTGGGCTTTTATGCTCCACTATACACAGGAAAGATACATATAAAAATAACTTGCTTGATTTCTCTAGCTCACACCCCTTCTTTATGAAGAGAAACCTAGTTAAGAGCCAGTTCATTAGAACCTCCAGACTTGTTAGTCTTGATTCAGAATTTATATTTCAAGCTACTTTGTTAAAATACATGTTACTTAAGAGAAACTACCCTTTGCAATTAATTTTATCTACATATGAGACAGTTGTTTCTGAAAGATATACTAAACATTTTCCTATCCTGTTATATGGATTTCAATCTGCTACCTCTTCTAGTGTTCTTCCTGATGTTAATAGATCCCTTAGTTTCCCTCTTCCTATTTCTAGGGATATGTCACTAATAAGAGACATCATCAGCAATAATTGGGATTTACTGACTGAATCTTCACACATTTCTAAAGCAGTAGGACCCTCTCCCTCTTTTTCTTTTAAAAGAACGAGAACCATAAGGATGAGAATGAAAACAGAGATGCTCTTTTTGTATTAAATAATTCTTTCACTACTTCCACCTCTCCTATAGGTATGCATACTTGTGACAAGTGCGTAGTTTGCCCTTATATTCTGGTGGGAACTCAGTATACTTTCCAACACTGTAACTACTCCATTAAATTCATGAAACATTTCTTTTGTCATTCCACAGCTGTTGTGTACGCAGGTATTTGCGATTCATGTAATGCTTTCTATGTTGGAAAAACCACTAGGAAACTTTCTGATAGAATAAAAGAACATTTAGGAGCTATTAGAGCCATTAACTTGAATAATGCCCTAGCTAAACATAGCATTATGTGTTCTACCTTTTCTAAATTTAGTTTTATTATTCTTGAACAAGTTGACTGCTTTTTTGGTAACTGGGAGCTATTCCTGGAGTTAAGGGAGCTTAAGTGGCAGCTATTACTTAATTCAGAGGTTTACCCAGGTTTAAATGAATCTGTTAATATAAAATGTGCTCTTAGATGGTATCACTGACTAAGCTATGTATTTAATTAATTATTAATGTTCATACACCTATGTATTTCCTTTAGATCACTTCTTACATTACTTATTCATATATTCTCATGTTGATTCATACTGACAGTGTGTTATAGTGCTTCCTTTGATTGGCACAGTTTTAAATTTTTCTTATTGTTCATAGGTTACTGTATGCAATCATTTTGAGCTTGTTTATTGGTTAGTGTACTTGCACATGACCTACTGTACTATTTTGAATGTTCTAACTTCTCATTCCAAGTTCATTCTGATGAAGCTCTTCGAACAAATAAGAGCGAAAGCTTAACAATCAGTTTGGTGTCTGCGTTTTTTCTTCACATTTTTTCATTTTATTTTTTAAAATAAGTTACTAGAAGTTTTATTGGCATATTTCCTTTTTATGTCTATATAATTTTATATAGTTTCATTACTATCTATTTAATGATTAATAATATTCCCTTAACACTTAGAATTTGGAATGTAGGACTAGGTTTATTTTTTCTTTAAGATTATTTTGTTTAATGCCTCATTACTACCTTTCCAAAAAGTTAAAGATAGCCAAAGGTAGGATTAGAAGGGCACAGGAATGTTAAGAGGCAATGAAATAATGCAGAATAAGTGTGCTGCAGTAGCGTTGTCGCCTCACAGTCAGACGCTGTCCGGTTCAATTCTCAGCTAGAGCGTCTTCTGCGTGGAGACATGCATGAATGGGCCTACCTTCGTTGAAGGTTGTGCATCAGGGCTGGTAATTCGGCACGTAAAAATCAACTACCAATCATTAGTGGACCGGAGTTCCGCTGTGGCGACCTCTAACTGGGAAAAGCCGAAAGACTTAACAAATAAAATATAAAAAAAGACTCGAGAAGCTCTTACTGAAAGGCAGTCAGTAAATTTTATTAAGAAAGTACCCCATCACAAATGTATAACCATCTGTCACACCTAGCCTCATCACATCTGTTCAGAAGCACACATTACATGCCCCATAAACCCTACAACTTCATGTTTTTCATTAAGTATTCACAAAAGTGAGGCCTATAAATATGTAAATGCAGGCATATGATATGCACCAGGAAAATTAAACAAAGTCTTGCAGTTTCTTTAAATTCTAGCATGAAATTCCATTGAACATATTCATTTTTATGTAAAAGCTGAAGACAAATGGTGCAGAAAAGCCTGCAGATGATTGCACATCAAGTTAAAAAAGTCTAAATAAAACATATTCCTGAACAGTTCTATCTTACTTCATTGTTTTATGTTTTCCACCATTAAGATGAAAGATTTTAGTTTATTTTTATTTAGCTTACATGTGTTAACCAGGTAGTGGGATGGTCACAAAATCCCTTCCCTCATGACACAGGCCAGAAAGCTATACCAACAAAAGTACAGGTAGTACAAATGCAAATTCACAAGGTATATAGTAAAATGGTATTCAGGTGACACACGCAGTTACATTTCATATCATGACTGAATAAATGCAGCTTGAGTATGAAATGAGGAAAAGATCCGTTTTTGTTTGAAATGTAGCGTGCTACATACTGAATAAAAACATGCAATGATACAAAGCAAGTATTGACAGGGTCTTATATTAGGACATTGTATGTGTAATGTGATAGGAAGAGGAGTTTGTTTAGTATGGAGTAGGAAGATAAGAGGTTTAAGAAGGGACAGGCAAGCAATATTTGAAATGAATAGAGGAAAAGGGGTAGACAAGTAAGTTTTTGAAACATAGTAAATCAGGACTGATCCAAATTAGAAGACAGTACATAACAATAATCTCATTTTAAATCTTATACCAGGTTTAGTGACATTTTAAAATTTAGGCAATACACTTTGTATTTCTCATATAATTTCAATAGGTAAACCTGCACTATGCATATTTTTAATGCATTCCAGGGAAAACTTTCCATTCTTTTTGTCTATAAATAACTAATTTATCTTGAAGCTAAGTAACGTGTCTGATGCTAATGACGAGCTCACACCCCTTGCAAAGGTGCCATCAAGTATGGAAAGCTGGAGTGTAAGGGAAATAGTAGTACTCCATAGGGCCTCTTGTACAATGTTCAACAAACTTCTTAGTCATCAAATTTTGGAATCCATCTTATTATGGTATGCTCTTCATAGACCATTTTGCTGGTGTAATATATTGCTTTTCAATTATAAGCTGGCAAAAATTCTGCTATGTGTTTTTCAAATATTGCAAAATATCTGCGGCAAAAAATCCCTTCCCTGACCTTGACAATTGCATACCATCCTGCCTGAACATGTGCGCTCAAAATTAGGCTCACATGCTCTATACATTTCCATTTTTAACATGGAACATTTTTTTTCATGTAGGTATTTACCCAAAAAATCTTTTCATTCATGGTGACCTGACTCTCCTTTCTATATGTGATGTGTGAAAAATATGGCCAAACACCTGTAGAACCTATGCTATCTAAGAAGGCTGTAAGTTCCATACTAACAGAGTCCTTGCAAATGACATACACGAATAAAAACATATCCGTCCTTCCTTACATTAAGGTGTTCTAAGGCTTGTCTTACATCCATTGTTTTGCTCTTATTAATTATTTTCTCTGGAAATGTAAGCATCAGTTCCTCTAATAACTGAATCTCCAATTAGAAGACTATCTTTTCAGACCAGATATAAAGAATGTTCAACTTCTAATTCAGTAATATCTGTGCAGTCATTACAAAGGAATGATCATCACCATTAGTCTAATCTCACTGATGCCATTGTATATTACATTTCCAAGCATACAATTCTCATCCTGATGGCTTTGTACTTCCACAGCTTGAGCCATTTTCTCAAGATCTGTCTTCCTCATCTTTTTTTCTTACAGTAATGTTCTTCAGTCTTTCCAAGTTCAGTTTTGATTTCTTCCTTTTCACCTGCCCCTTGCCTCTTTTTTAATCTTCACTTTTGAAAAAATGCTGCCATTTTGTGTAGAATGAACATTTTCAGATAGAAACATGGTATCATTCCCTGTAATCTGTGTGTTACATAACAAAGCAGTGTCCTTTTTAGTACGTATTCTCTCTAGTTTACATTCATTTGTTGATTTCTTTTTCTTCCTTGTTAATTGTTGTGAACTTCTTCCTTTCTTTCTTTATTTCCTTCTAAATGCACCGAATCCTCAGATTGCCGAGTACTTGCATCCCGAATTCCAAAGTTGTCAGGAGCATTGTCTTATCCTCAGATTGCCGAGTACTTGCATCCCGAATTCCAAAGTTGTCAGGAGCATTGTCTTATCCTCAGATTGCCGAGTACTTGTACTTGCATCCCAAATTGTCAGAACATTGTCTTATCCTCAGATTGCAGTCATTGCATCCCGATTCCAAAATTGGTCAGGAGCATTGTCCTCAGATTACCCAGTACTGCAATGCATCCAAAGTTGTTCCAAGGAGCATTTGTCTTGTCCTCAGATTGCAGTACTTCAGATTGCAGATTCAAAGTCGAGCATTTCATTGTCCTGTCAGAAGTTGTCAGGATCCTTCTTCTAAAGTTGTCAGCCATATTGAGCATTGTCCCTCAATCAGAGTACTTGCATTAATTCAAAAGTTGTCAGGAGCATTATCTTATCCTCAGATTGTTGTTAGTAGTATTGAATTTCCATTCCATGCTCAGACTTGCATCCTACTCCTCTTGGAAATACTTGCATCGAATTCCAAAGTTGTACTTGCATCCCGAATTCCAAAGTTGTAAGGAGCATTGTCTTATTTCATAGGGGTTGAGTGATCTTTACAGACAATGGACACATCCATTCCTACCATTATTTATCTCACTAGTCAAGCCATTAATATATAACAGTTCTCCAAGCTGTGTCAGTTGTACAAGTGCAATCATTGTTAATAAGTCTAGATTTACTTTTAATAACGGTAATCAAATCATCCATTTATTTATTTATATTATTTATTTTACATTTGTTGACCGGGATAGTCCGACTGGATGCATGTCCATTTTCAGCGGAGGCCCAGGGAGAAAAGCTCCAAGGGTAAGCAGATACAGCATTACATAATACCAGCATTACATATTACAAACAGACTATTTACAGAGATTACATAAGTAAGCAAGTTAAACAAGTTCCACAGGTTACAGTTAGTCCTGAGCACAAGCCAGGATTAAATTAAATTACACAGTAAACTGGTTAACAGATTTTTACACATTCGAGTTAGCCTGGCCTGATACATTGACATAGCCAGTTTAGTGACAAATGTTGTTTGAGTCTAGTTTTAAATTGACCTAAGGTGGAAAGTAAGGTAATATCAGCTGGAAGAGAGTTCCAGGATCTACTTACAGAGTTTGCAAAGAGAGAATCACTGGCTGTGTTATTAATTTTGCTAGTCTGAATTAGTAGTTTGTTAGAGGATCAAAGCGGTCTAGGATTGTTATAGGGGGTGATAATATTTTTAAGTGCAGGAGTATTGTCCGGATTATAGAGGATTTTATAGGCCATAATCAGTTGGTTATACTGGATTAGGCTAGGTAGTTCAAGCCAACCAAGCTGATTTAGATTGATGCAATGATGTGTCCTAAAAGGCAGCCCAGTGGCAAACCTGGCAATGTGGTTGTAGCAAATTGAGAGTTTAAGGACAGTCTTGTTCAAATTCGAGAGTAGAGGGGATGCATACAGAAGGGTTGAAAGAAGGTGAGAGCAAGCTATGGCAATTTTAGCTGGAGGGGTTAGGAAGGCTTTTATTCTGTAAAGTGACCCTAGTTTTTTATTGATGGTTTTGATAGTTTGGTTAACATGTAGGTCAAATTTGAGATTATTGTCTATGATGACACCTAATAGTTTTGTAGATGGGTCAGGGGAGATTATTGTGCCATCATTTGATTTTATGGTAAAGGTGAAAGGGGTAGACCTACGTGTTGGTGAAAATAACAGCATTTTAGTTTTTTTGGGATTTAGGATCAGACGATGTTCAGAAAGCCAGTTTTCTATTGTATTAAAGGTGGTCTGGGTAGCTGACCATAACTCTACTGAAGATGTGGCTGAGCAAATCAGAGTAGAGTCATCAACATATTGGATACAGCTGACTTTTGGGATGACAGTATAAAGGTCGTTAATGAAAATGGAGAACAGCAAGGGCCCTAGTATAGAGCCTTGTGGTACTCCGAGGGTGTTAGGTAGAAGGTTAGAGAGTTTGTTCTGCCAGAGGACAGCCTGCTGTTGACCATTCAGGTAGGATTGAAACCATTGGAGGGCTCCAGTATCTAGACAGAATGTTTGCAGGGTGTGGATTAAAAGTTGGTGATCAACCATATCGAATGCCTTGGAAAGATCCAAAAAGTGGGTTGAGGATATATAATTATTGTTGCGATTATGGTTTATGGTGTTAGTAAAGGCTAGGAGGGCTGAAGTAGTGCTGTGATGAGGACGGAAGCCATGCTGAGTGTCTGCCATGAGGTGATTTTGGATTAGGTGGTGCATGAGTTGTCTATGAATACATTTTTCCATAATCTTTGCAAGTGGAGAGAGTATAGCTATTGGCCTATAATTGGAGAATTCAGTAGAGCTGCCTCCTTTGTGAAGTGGGATTACATAGGATATTTTCCAGATGGTGGTGAATTTTAGCTTCTACTATGGTCCGATTGATTAGTATTGAGGCGGGGTAAGCAATAGCATCAGCTGATTTTTGTAGGTACTCGGCAGGGAGTTGATCAGCAGAAAGTGTAGTGGGTTTTAATTTTATGATCAAGGTACGGATAAGTGAAGTAGCGACTGGTTGGAAGCTGAACGCAAGTAGGTTTCTAGAGGTGCTACTTTCAGGACCAGGGGAGCTAGGAGGTAGTTGGCTAGCTAGGGCTTGAATTGTCTCAGTAAAGAATTGGTTAAAACTATCAGAAACATCTTCAGGGGTTTTATCAATAGTAGCAGCAGGGATTGGGGTTGAAGTTTGTCCAGGATGTAGTAGATTATTTAAACCTGCCCAAAACTTCTGAGGGTTATTTTGATTTACTGTCTGTAAATTACAGTAGTATTGTTTTTTGTCTTGTAAAATTGATTTTTTGATTTCGTTCCTGGATTGCCTGTATTTAATGTGATCTTGAGGGTCTTTAGAAGAACACCATAAAGCCCATGCTTTCTTTCTAAGGGTAATTTTGAGTTTAGACTCTATAGAAAGCCATGGTGCAGTTTTTGCCTTGGTTCTCTTTGAACGAACAGGTGCATGCAAATCAAGGATCTCAAGGAATTTGTTGTTAAAGTATGCTACTGCTTCCTCTAAGGGGAGGTGTTTTAGAATAGACCAATTACATGAGTTTAGTTCTTGTTGGAATTTGGCAGGGTCAAAGTTTTTATTGTTTCTAACCTTTCTGAGTAAGGGTTGTTGGGAATTAATGGTTTTGTGCTTAATTACATATGTGAGAAGGTGATTGCTTAGGCCATTAAGGAGGGTACCAGAGGTGTACAGTTGGGGGTGACTGTTTATGAGTACCCAGTCAAGTATACTTTCTTTTTGGTTGGGTTTACCTATCCTGGTAGGGGTGGATATGATTTGTTCCAGTTTGCTATTCCAATTTGCTGTTCCAAATTGTTATCAATTTGACATGAGGAACACAGATCACTAGTGTTATCAGGTGTTACCTTTAAATATATATAGCATTTATTAGACTGCACATATTTGTGCTTTAGCAAATCATTAGTGGCTTACTCATTTAATGTGGGTCTCAGGTATAAATAGATATGCAAACTTTACTTGATATTAATTAAATAAATGCTTCCTTTTGTGCAGATTGCAAAACATAGATGGCTATATGCTGATGTTTTAAATATTC
Organism: Protopterus annectens; assembly: GCF_019279795.1. Lineage (NCBI taxonomy): Eukaryota > Metazoa > Chordata > Ceratodontiformes > Protopteridae > Protopterus > Protopterus annectens. The sequence goes on from NC_056743.1 coordinate 709,566,939, forward strand.
TTTTGTCCCCTGTCTCCTTTCATTCCTCTCTGATCATTAAGTTCCCATCCCAATAACCCTCTTTATTGCCATGCTCCCTGGCAGTCTACCATTATGGAAGACAGAGCAAGAGCCAGGTGCTACATCCATTATCCAATAAAGGATAAGAAGTATTTTCTAAGTGCTTCCATAATCTCTCTCTGGGTGTAAATTGTAGGTCAGTGCCTGCTATGCTGGGCTTTTGTGAGTGTATTGTTCCATACCTGGCCCCATGCTAGGTGTGCAGTCCTCATGTTTCAGTGGAAGAACTGTAATCCCCAGCCATACCCAGATCTCCTCATGTTTCAGTGGAAGAACTGTAATCCCCAGCCATACCCAGATCTCCTCATGTTTCAGTGGAAGAGATGTAATCCCCAGCCATACCCAGATCTCCTCATGTTTCAGTGGAAGAGATGTAATCCCCAGCCATACCCAGATCTCCTCATGTTTCAGTGGAAGAGCTATAATCCCCAGCCATACCCAGATCCTGGACGAATATGTTACAAACAAGTTGTTTTACTGGATCTTCATCTCTTGATTTCATTTTCTCTATACATATTAGTTTTTCTCACTTGTAGGCATTTTCATAGCTTTTGTAGGCAGATGAGTAGACAGTGGACATGGACCTTTATGGCTTTCCTGGGTGTAAACAGTTTGAGAAAACTCAGACTTTTAGCTTCCATTCCAGGTCAGTACAACCAGCTGTGGTCTGCCCGGCTTTCCTTCAGGTTTTGCACAGAATTCCAGACTGTGATCATATATCCTCTCTTTGCAGTACTTAAGGCAGTATATACCAAACAAAAATTCCATCTGTGACACATCTGGAACTATTTGTGATTTTTTTTATGTAATCTGCCAGCATTTTCCTAATTGCAAAATGGTTCAATGATACGTGTGATGCTCCTTGTGGATTGCAGTGCTACTGGTTGTCTGAATTATTCAGCACCCTACATGCAATAAGATTGGGGAAGGAGTCACTGTTGATTCTACTTTAGACTATCAGGTGGCCTGGGATTCCATCAGGGGTACCAACCCATTTGAGCATACCCTGGCTGCAGGAATAAACTGCAGATTTCTCCTCATTTATCAATCACCCACTTATGTGAGGATATTCCTACAAGAATTGACAGAGTTCATGTTTGACTCTAATTTGTATCACATAAAAAAATTGTGCTCCATGGTGACTTCATCATATGGTTTGATGATGAGTTAATAGTTCCTTTCATGACGTTTTTTTTATTCATTGGATCATAAGATCATAGGATTTACAAGGCAATTGAGTCATATGACCATTTTTGCCTTGACAGCACCCATCATACAAAACAACTTCTCTGGGTGAGCAACAGGCCTGTCCTCTTGCTTCCATTTAATGGAAGATAATGTATCACACTAAATATGTAGTTGTAGTATATTCCTGTGATGGGGAAGGCACTGTGTAATGAAACTGTCTCTGCACTTAGTTTTATTTTCTGTTGTTGAAGATTTAGATCCATGGTTCTGGTGTTTGTGCGACTATTTCTTTCATAGAGATCAAAAATGTCCTACACTCTTGGATCCTTAATGGCTCATCAAATGAGAGTATAAGATACAGAAAACAGAGATGGTGTTTCTAGTCCTTCCTGATAGCTTAGGGTTTTTGAGCAAGTAATCTTAGTTAAGAGCATGTATGATGTATCTAGTTGATTGATATACCTAGTGATGTTCTTCACAAAGGGGGTTATTGCCTTCAATGACTGGCCTAATCAATGCTGTATATAAGGGAGTAATGACAACCTAGATTTAGATAACATTCACTGGCAATTAGTGTTGCCAAGTAGAAGGAATTCCTGACAACCATTTTTACATGGTGAGCAAAAAATAGACAACTGTCTATCAACTTTCCAAAGTCTCTTATAACAGTTTAATTTTGGAGGTGAGTATTGTCTAAATTGTATGTCATGGGAAGGGGCAGTCTATCAAATCTGACAATGTCACATTTCTTTGCATTTAATTTAAGCCAGTCATTTGTACACCAGGTATTTACATGAGTAATTTGTTGCTGAAGAACTTGGGTGTCAGAGGTTGACTTTTCAATGACTCTCAGTTTACAGTCATCCAAAAACTAGGTTAGCCATTGGTCTTGGCTTGATTTGGAGATCAAAAAAAGTAAATGTTGAACAAAAGGGGGCATGGCACAGAATACTGAGATACAACACTGGTCATTTTCAAACTCGGTGATGATTCTGTTGCTGCCTGCACTGTGTGGGCTTTTTTAGCCGATTTGCAGTCTGTCTTACCACAGAGGGATTTAGCATTTATCTTACTAATAATGGAGGCATGGAAGATTGTGTCAACTGCTTTAGCAAGGCCAAGGTAAACTTTGTTGGCAGCATGACTACTGCCAACAACTTGTGTTACTTTCTTCAAAGAAATTGACCAGATTTATTAGACAGGATCCACCCTTTTACAAAACCAAACTGCTAAAGGGCTAGTCTGGTGAGATTTTTAGTCATAATTTATTATGTCAGTTATATGTTTCATTGCTGTGCAAGAAAGACTCCTTTGGCAGGTGGACCATTATCTACCAGCTTCAGTAGTATGACTAGTTTTGTGATGTAGTATCACCATCACCATCATACCTCTGAGCTGCATAGATTTCCACAGAATGTCCAGATTTTTGCCTTATTTTTTTTGTCCATTTTGTATAGAATTGTGTTTTTTTTTCTCAAATCATAGGCAAACCATTGAGGTCAGAAAATAATGACAGATATTTTCGGTTTTAGACTTTACTCCTTTCAGAAAATTTATGGTAATGCAAATCTCTCATTCTATCAACATTCTCAGTTTGTAAGAGTAATGGTTAAAAAATTTTCCTATTTATGGATAGTTTTCCCCTTATTTTTTCTGGCTCTGTCCAGGTTTCTTGCTCTAAGCCATTGAGAAGTATGACTGCCATATGCCAAGCATCAAGGATAAAATCAGTAACTAAACTCAGGTTAAATAGTTTAAGGAGTGAATCTGTCAGGACCTGTTTAGTGTTGTTTAATAAATGCCCAAGTATATTATCAAGTCCCACAGAGGAAGTATTTCTTGTCTTAGAGAATACCTTTAGTGATGATTGAGAATCTGAAAGCCTTGAGGATAGATGCGCTATGGATTGCTGTCTCCACTAGGAAATTTGCACTGAATTTGTTCACTAGTATTTTTGGTATTTGCAGCATCCAAGTATGTGTTGCCATTGTGTATATGATCAGAGCAATGCTGGATATTGTTTCTAAGTTTTCTAATGTAATTAAATAATGATTTGTAGTTGTTCTTAGCTTCAGGTGCTAAGCTATGTTCATGAGCTGCCTTGGTAGTACTAATAACATTTTTCTAGTTTTCAGTTGATTTTATTAGGTTAACCATGATTTGAGTGTCTTTCAATCTACTACACAATTAAAAAATAACTCCGTATAATATAATTTTTGTATGTTGGTGGACCACTGGGGTGTATTATTTTTAGATTTCTAAATTACATTTAGATCTAGAGACTGCTAGTTCCATGCAGTTATCTAACTGGACATAAAAATCCTTTGTGAAGTTACTTGGTGTGGCCATGTTTGTGATCATGGTACCATGAGCAATTTTTGAAACTTCTTCATAGAATTTGATGAAATTTCTGTGTTGGAAATCCCTGAATTCAGAGACATTGGTTTCTACAGGTTCATAGATTTTAAAGGTGAAGGTCACTAGTTTATGATCTAATTTGACTGGTGAGAGAGGTAACAAGGGGAATAGTGAATGAAGAAATTATATTCATAGGACTAGGTCAACAATATTAATGTCTCTGGTGGATTTGTCAACAATTTGGTTCAGAGAGCTTCTGTTAATTTAATCCAATAATTTTTTGGGTGTATTCTACATCTAAGGTAGAGTTGCTGCAATTTATAGGTGGGCTGTTAAAATCTCCCAAGATGAAAAATTGTGCATTGATAGGGAGTTATCCTAACTGTGAAAGCAAGTATGCATGCATTACTTTGTAGCACAGACCAGTTTTAGGAGTCAAATATTAGACTGTAGTCAGATGTGGAATCAAATATCACAAATCACAACTATACAATACTGCATTTCTTTAATAATATTTACATTACATTAAACTCCATACAAGTGGCAGAAACACCCTGCTGTTAACTGTAAACTGTATAACTGGAACACGCACATTTCATGGATTACTGTCACAGATCTGTAATTATAGTGTATATTTATTAGGATGTATACTTAAATGTCATACTTCAGATAAAATAGTTGTATAATTGTGTTCATGCATTGTATGTCACATATGATGGTACTAATTTTATCTCTTTTTTTCTCTCACCCCATACCATTATGTACTGTCAAAATGTCTCCATGTCATCCATATGTAACACATAACTAAATGTTCCACAGCACAGTGAGGTAGGCCAGCCCCAGTGGATCAGCCTGCACCTGCTCCACCAGCTGCAGCACCAATACCTAGCACATCTGAGACTAACCTAGTAGCATGGCCTCTGCTGCCCCTGCACTACTTGCACCCTCAAGTAATACTGCTCTGGCAGCTGGTCCTGTGGTACCCTCCAGGAGTGTTTCTATATTATAATGTTGAAACTTTGTAATATCAAACACCTAATCATCGACCTGTATTCATCAAAATGCATTTAAGTGAATCAATGAATACTTCCAGGGCAAAGAAGTAGTTAGCCAACTACATGGTGTTGCCCTTTTCTCTGCTGTAGTGTGATCTCGGATTTGGTACATTTAGTTGGGGTGTGTGGGGGCAGCCCCCCATGTTGGGGGGTGTGGGAATGTTTTAGGTTAGTTTAGTTACGTGGGATTGCAGGGCAAGTGTTTTTCTGCACTGTAAGTATTCATCGATTCCTGTAAATGCATTTTGATGAATACTGTCTATGTTTGTTTGTTCAATATTATGTTTTCACATTATAATATAGATGCCTGAGAGCAGTGGCAGAGCTGAGAATTTCATTACCTGCCAGGGATGGTGCACAGGGTCGTGCATCGCACCATTGGTGTATGCCTACTCTGGATGGAGAGGCTGCTTTCCCTCATGGTCCATAGGAGTAAAAGACATCAAGCACTCAGCCACCAGCAGAGTAAGGGGACAGTGATGACAGTCCAATGTATGAGGACTCAATTTTCACTGTCTACAAGTTTGACAGGCATGAGCTTGGGTTGTCCCCTTCCTCACACCAATCATGATGTCACCCAGCCTTTTGTGTCCTTCACCATCCCTGTCTCTTATCTTGTTTGTTTGCATTTGCTTCCTCACCTACCCAACTTTTCTGACTCATACATACCTATGTCCCTTACCCAGCATTTCTCTCTTACTGAATTAAAAAAAAAATTGGCACCTGTCCCACAAAAAAAAAAATAATCATCCCATACATAGCTGTCCATTTTGTACTCTTGATTTTTTGACATACTTGATTTGGTCCAATTGGCTATACAACATGATTACATTGTTGTCATCCCCCTTTCTCTCTCTTTCTCTCTGAGGTGACATTCCAAATTCAGCTAATATTCTGCATACATTTATCAGTTTTTACTGTTGAAGAAATGGGTAGCTATGGTTCTTTCCTACCTCCCTCCTGCACATTCCTTTATTGATTTCCCTTTGTTCTTCCCCCTGCTTGCTCCCCAATTCATCACTTTCCTATATACCCTATTTTAACACACATAATCTGGTCAAAACATAGAATCACACACAACACGCACAAGTATCAGAAAAAGCAATGGATCCCTTCACTATTTGGCATCTATGTTTGGGCAGAGTTTGGCATTGTACACCAATGCCAAGCGGCAATGAGTGGCTCCCCAATGTTGTTGTTACCTCCGTGCAATGCCACTTAAACCTACTGCACTATGCCAACACACAGCAACATATATACTATAAAGAACTGATGTCAATACATTATCACCGTTTAATAGTATTAGATACACTTGGATTTGAACTCAGTGTCATCTGGGCTAAAAAAGAAATGTATCAATGCATTTATACCTGCTGCCATAGAGTCAGTTAAGCAGCAGGTGTATTTCATACACTCAGTAGTGACTGTCACACTTTTAGCAATGTGGCTCATTTGTACACTGCTTAACTATGTTGAAATAGTGAAAATAATGAAAATGTGTATCTCACATGAGCAAATACTTTGCCAACCATCATGCAAACCTGCTGCTCACTTCTGCACTAAGTAAAGTCCAATTTAGCATGTATTACTCTGTTACCCTGCCCTAATGTTAATGCTGGACATCTACAAAGCAAATGGGAAAAAATAACTTGCTCCAGGGATCTCAACCTAGCCTGTGACATAAATAGAACATGCTGTAGACAGAGAGCTATAAATCCCAGCAATTGCCACTCATCTGTATTAGGCTCCCAGGGCATTTGAAGCAGTGCTCCTCAGTGACCCTATTCAGGTGCAAAATTGACAACTGGATGGGTGATTGTAAATTCTCCCCAGTGGTGCAAATTATGTAACTCATGGACAGGGCCAGTCAGTGCTGATCACAAAATCACTCTGCTAACAACAAACATATAACTATGTTCAATAAAGGTACTTGGGTTTTTACACTGCCAGGCTTGTATATACCCTAGGGTCATTAGCATAGTAACCTTCTAGGAATATATGAAGCTATGAACCTATGTAGGCCTCCCAACATCTTCTTTCCTACATCCCATGCTGATGTCATTCACTATAAGTTGGCCTGCAGCCTTGTAAAAGTCAGACTTGTGCCATGGCTCTTGTGTAAATTACTGAGTTTTATAGTCTGTGTACTTAGGTTCTATACTCAATGCAGGCAACAGGGGTGTGTGTGTGTCTCTGCACTTGGTTGACATTAGAGAGATCATTTTACAACAGCTTGTGGGACACTGTTATTGTCATATTCTCTTCACCAGACACTGCTGATGGAATCCGCTATAAAGTGCTGTTTGAGACATTGCAAATCAGACTCAGGCTGTGGCACTTGCCTTAAATACAGAGTTATGTAGTCTGTATACTTAGATAGACAGGGATTCTATTTTCACTGGAGTCAACTGAGGTGTGTGTGTGTGTGTGTGTGTGTGTGTGTGTGTGTGTGTGTGTGTGTGTGTGTGTGTGTGTGTGTATTTGCGCTTGACGTTAGAGAGATCCTTTTACACCAGCACACGGGACACTGTTATTGCCATATTCTCCTCACCAGATACTGCTGATGTCATCAGCTATATCTGATTTGTGGATGTGCACTATTCTTACCAGGGCAGGGTCAGAGACCTGCCTGGAAGCCAGGCAGAAATCACCTCATCCTATATGATACAGATTACAGTGACATGGCTTTCAGTCTATCCACATACATCATGGCATGGTTTGTAGGCTCTGTGTTTTCTTGGTGAGGAACCCCTGTGGTCTCTCCAGCTGCTGCATGTATCTTTTGATGTACATGAAAAAGAGAGCATTATACTCTATATTAGTGTTGTGATGATGTTCAAGTACAAAGCTGTAATATAATCATCAAATCTGAATATGATGGTGTGACTTTTGATGTGCACACCTAGGCTTTCAATACCAGTGTAGACACTTGATGGTTGAAGTTCAGATTCTTATGTACGTGTGTTCCCAGTGCTCGTATCACTGGTTTCATCATAGTAGGACTGTTTTCAATGCTGTAATTAGCAGGGAATTCCACTGTGCAGAAGGACAAAACAATAATGCATATTTGCATTTATTTGTAGTGTGGCTTTGTCACCATTTTTCTTTTGTGTTACCCCTATCATAGTATGTTATCACTAGATGTAGAGACTCAATGATTGGACCCAATATTCCAGAATGAGCAAAATCAGTAGGCCAAAGGCTGTTTACTTTAGCCTGAACTGTTGAGAAATTGATTCCAAACAGTAAAGGACCAAGCAGAGATCCCTGGGGTATGCCAATGGCGACAGCTCTACTTGTACAGGTTGATTTACCAACCTTCACAGTATGCGTTCAGTCAGTGAAACAGCTGGTAACTCATGTAGTGGCATAAGGTTTAATACCCAGCTAGGAGAGTTTCTCAATGAAACCTGCATGGAGGATTGCATTCAAACCCTACACCAGATCAGGCTAGCCAGTATGCACTGTCATGGGCTGTGACAGCATCACAGATTGCCTATGACATGACACACCACATGTACTTTCCTGACACAGCTGAATATGCACTTCAACACACTCTTAACACAGACTATGTTCCTGTAGAAGGATGTATAACAACATGCACCTAAGTTGGGGGGGGGGGCAGCACCTCATGCATACATGTATAGACGCATCCTGACTCTCTTCATCTGTGAGGTAGACGAACATGTCATCATGGACTTTTTCTAAATGGACACTAGTAATATCCTGGCTGTGTGCAACAGACCTGTGAAAGTTGTTAATGCTACATAATGTCTGTTACATCTGTTAGACATCCACAAAGAGGTCATCAAGGGCATGCATGATGACAACACTATCATCCTTTTGAACTTGACAAGCACAAGGCATTTGACACAAATCTACACTGAGGTATTCATTCAGCACCGTCAGATGTGGCCACAAATGTCTATATCACCAAGTGGGTAGACCACTGTATCACATACATGGCATCTAAATATGTTGCAATGTGTGAAGTGACCTATATGTTAGGTCCAGTGATCAGGTCTGCACATCAGAGCTGTCTGCTAGACCCTTTCATGTCCATTTTTTAAGTTACAGACATCAGAGATGACATGTAAATCCTGTGTCCATACAGCTCTCTGAATGACTACAGATTGCGGGCAATCATTGACTACATCTGTGATAGACAGTATCAACCCACACCAAATATTGCTGCCACAGACATAACACCTGCAATGATACAAAAAGATGGGGGGATTTGTTATGTCAGGAAATCAAACACATAACCCAAGTATAATGTAGACATCATACCTATAATCAGGCAAATAGGTATGTGATCTATGTCCTGGGGTAGATGGTAAGTGGAACATACACGAGCATGTGGTCACAGTGCTGTCTACTTCCTTGTATATAACACAGCTACTGAGTATGTTACACCAGATGCATGTGTCCTACCTGTTCAGGTGATGCACACAGTACATACATAGCTGTTTGACAACATTACTGGTATGGGTAACATTTGCGACAGTGTGGATTGTGCCATATCTGTCTACCATACACACCAGTTAACTAGCCTGTATTGATCATAATATCGCATACAGGTATAGCGGTGTCCCTCCTAACACTTCCAGCAGATCTTACAATGCATGATTACCCTCAGAGTGCAGACATGTCATAATAGTTGTACAAGTGTGCTTCTGCAGAATCATCACTGATCACTCTAATTCACACATATTCTGTCACAGACATGGGATTACTGGTGGTATTATTCTGATATTATCCATGATTGTGATTGCTTCTTTCAATGTTGTCCATAAGCCTTTACCTGAGTCCCACTAGCTGGGGACTTCTGCTAAGATTACACTCATATTCAGATAAATCAGTTCGCACAGCTTCACAATATATACCATACCCTAATTGTATAGCACATCCTTGATAAATATCTTCTGCATTGTTCATGTAAGGATGCTTATCTCACACAGACATCTTTCCCATTGTTATGTCACCTTGTGTGACAGTCACATAATACACATATTCACTGTGCAGTCTGTACTCTACCATATTGATATGTGATTAGTGTTGCTACAACTGTCTTCTACAACATGCCCTAATCTGCTGTACATTAGGTTGTTTCACCTATCCTCATTCCCTGTGTTCATTCCTAAAATTCATCAGTGTCCCTATTCAATACACATATTTCCCCTGAGTGTTGATTTTATATGGCAGTCCATGTACCCTTATAGATCATTTACAAAACTTCAATACTGAATGCCAAGAATGAGATTTCACAGTACTCTGCACTCTATACACTGTCCTGTACTGTGTTTGGACCATATACAAGGCTATCATACCTCTCAGCTGTCTAGATTTTCACAGAATTTCCAGATTTTTGCCTTGTATATCTTTTGGTGTGTTCCTTATAAAACCTGTCTGCCAAATCACTGGGATGATCTCAGGACTGATATCATGCAATAATTACATACATTTGAATTTCAGACTTCAAATCCTTCTGAAAATATATCTTCACTCAAACCCTTTGTTATTCTAGCATATTTCTAAGTTTAAAAGAGCAAATATGCAACATCTGTCCCTATTTCTGGCTCGTTGCCCCCCCCCCCCATTATGTTGTGCTTTGTTCAGATTTCTTGCACTTAGAAACTGAGAGCTAAGAAAACTATTATTTGTTAAGCCCCGGTGATCATTATGACATTCCATGCAAAACCACGAACCTCTCATGCCCTGACTTAAACAGGATTGCTGTGCATGTTGGCTTACATGGTTTACTGGCAGGCAACACTGCTGCCAGCCACGAAAATGCACTTATTTATGTTTAAACATGTTGCATGGCATGAATATGCAATGAGCACTGTTGCTCTCCACGCATCACCTCACACACATGTAAACTCCATGTAAGCTTTGCACAAAACTTACACTGAATTTACTGAATCCCTGGGCATGTATATGTTTTTATTTGATTATATTTCTATAAATGTATCACAATGTGTTATGCAATGTTGACTTGTGTTCGCAGGATGTTGGTCATGTGATTTTATCAGTGTATTTCTTTTCTGCATGGATAGTTTGAGTTTTTTTATTTACTTATTTGACATTTGATTACTTGGAAAGTCCAAATGGGCAGGTGCTTATTTTTAGTGAAGGCCAAGAGAGAAAATTTCAAAAGTATTACAAAAACATTTTAACTCATTCACTCCGGAGCAGCTCAGGAAAAGCTGCCTGCGTAATTCCACCATAGAAACAACAGTGCAGCCTGAGCTCATTTTCAGAAAATCCATTTGTAATACCATACAGAAAACAAATGTTCATAACTCTTTAACTATAAGAGCTAGACTAAAAATGTAAACACAAATGTTATTCATCAGACACTGACCTTTCCAGCAGTGCAAATGTTGATAGTGTATATCAAAGTCATTATTAAATATTTGGCAAGGAATGCTGATATTGTGCATATTTTTTACCTTTTTGGAAAAACAAAGCATAATATCTTGGTCAATGTACCATGCAGACCCATACAATTTGAATGTAATTTGTTAGTATGAATGTCAGCTTTAAAATGATACCTTAACCATTACTGTGCGATGTTCCATTCTTGAGATATTCACAGAAATATGATTAATATATTATTTTTCATAATTGATAAATAGGCTAAGCATAATATCTCATCACCTGTAACAGACAGAGCCTACATATCAGTGTAGAAGTTGTGCATCTGAATGTCAGCTTCAAAGTGATGCATCATTTGTGTGATCACCATGCTCCCTTGCAATGATATGGGCATAATAATGAAAAGTATTGTAAATGTATAATTTTCATAATCGTATAAGACTAAACAAACTGTGATATCTCTACATATGTAGAGTGCACAGACACAGTTCTTTTATCATGTTGTAAGGATTAACACTGTCTTCAAAATGAGGTATTACTTGGCACACTGACATGATCCCTTGCAAAGTTATTTACCAAAATATGAAAAAAAATCATAATTTCCATATCCTACTTCCAAACAAACTTTGATTTCTGCATATGTGTCCAACATTCAGGCACAATTCTTTTACCATGTTAGAACCAGCAATACTGTCTTCAAAATGAGGTATTACTTGGCACATTCAGATGCTCCCTTACAAACTTATCTACCAAAATATGAAAAAAAATTAATAATTTCCATAACCTAACTCTGAAACAAACTTTGATATCTGCACATGTGCCCAAGATACAGGGACCATTCTTTTCCCATGTTAGAACTATTAATGCTGTTTTCAAAATGAGGTATTACTTAGCACATTCAGATGCTCCCTTGCAAAGATATCTACCAAAATATGAAAAAAAATCATAATTTCCATAACCAAAGTCTGAAACAAACTTTGATATCTGCACATGTGTGCAACATACAGACACAATTTATTTACTGTGGTGGAACTACCAATACTGTCTTCAAAATGAGGTATTACTTGGCACACTGACATGCTCCCTTGCAAAGTTATTTACCAAAATATGAAAAAAAATAATAGTTTCCATAACCTAATTCCAAACAAACTTTGATATCTGCACATGTCCAACATACAGGCACAATTCTTTTACCATGTTAGAATCAGCAATACTGTCTTCAAAATGAGATATTACTTGGCACATTCAGATGCTCCCTTACAAACGTATCTACCAAAATATGAAAAAAATATAAATTTCCATAACCTAAGTCCTAACAAAACTGATATATGTACATGTGTACAGCATTCAGAAGCAGTTGTTTTACCATGTAGACACATATGATTGTAAATATGCACATTCTTGGTGTAGCCAACATACTGCCGATGGGGTACATGTAAACAGAAAAAGCAAGGTAAGGACCACCACTCCACTAATGAACCCAGAACAGGCATGGGACAGTGGCAGGCAAGGCCATCTCATCATTCTGATAGCTGTGCTGGCTACCCACTCAGACAGCCGATAGCACTGCAGTCTCAACCTCCTTCTGTGTCAGCAGTCTGCCTTACCTATGCCTTTTCTCTTTACATGCATCCATTCAGCAATGGACCTAAGAGATCAATTTCTGTATCAGTAAGCCCTTCCTGTCATCTAACTCTACACATGCCTGATAAAAGCAGACTAAAAAACGAAGTATTGCAGGATGGTCACTGACATATTACATTGTACGTGGTAGCATTCTCCTAAAACAGTTATTTTTCAGCATCCTCACCAGCTCCTTACCACAGTTATTTGCCAAACTCAGAGAAATATATTTTACACAACACAGTTCATAATAGAGTTTTACTTACCATACTGGTCCCTACTTGGTAATGGGTGTTTTCCATTCTTCTTACAATCCTGCATAGCTCTCCTCAAGCCATTGTGGAGGTCAGTCAAGAACACAAATTAATTATTTCCCCTACCAACATCTTCATTACTACATGTTATACACATGTCCCTAAATTAAACTTTCACCCAAATGACCCCTTCAGCAAAATGTTCAGATACGCACAATCACCAAAATTATATATATATATGTGTGTGACCAATGTATATATGTGCAAGTACATTTTGTACATACATATATCCCTATACACACACACACACACACACACACACACACACACACATATATATATATATATATATATATATATATATATATATATATATATATATATAAAATGTATATATACAGCCAGAAAAAAAATCAGGGGTTTAGGAGGGTAGGCAGTTGATGAAGAATAGGGGGGGGGGGTTGCTTGCAATGAGTCCAAGCAGAGAAAAAACACAACCTGGCTTGTAAATTCATCAAAGTGATAACGACTTCTACTTATGTGAATAACAGTGACAGCAGCTGAGACTTTGCCCAGAAAAGTGATAATGACTCACTGCTATATTGTAACTGCACATATTGCTAATGTGATAATGACCTTCCTTTCATTACTGCAAAGGTATGCATGCTGAGACACAGGTGATAATTGCTGCACATAACCTGTTGAGTAGGCATTCATTATATTACATTGTGCAGCTGTTATGTAACACACTCGGTATCATCAGTAAGGAGATTACCTGAGTCATTCAGCCAAATAGCATAACACTTAGATATTACTGACACAGCCAGGAATATTGCCCAAAATATATGGTTGCTCCATGCTGGTACTTTTGTGCAATAACATTTATATCACTGAGACAAACACGGAGTATAATCATAAACAGAAATGACAAAGTCAGAAATATGTAAATCGAAATAGAATAAGACACAGCAGTGAAAAAGGCAGCAATATTGCCCAAAATATCTGGGTGAGCTATGCCAAAATAATAATATAAAATATCTCATGCAGCCTTTCATCTCACCCAAACATGTTGTAGCAGTCTGACCATGTATGCAGAAGCACTTCCCTGATATAGAATGAATTATTTCACCAAGTAACATCTTTGTTAGTATGTCCAGGTATACACATCCACCAAAATGAAACATTCACCCAACTAACCCCTTCGGTAAAATGTTGAGGTATGCATAATCAGCAGAATGAAACAATTACCCAAATGACCCTTCAGTAGCATTTCCTAGGATGTGCAATCACCAAAATGAAGCATTCATCCAAGTGACCCCTTCAATAAAGTTGAAGCACCTGATTGAAATATTTCTCCAAACTACCCATCAGTAACATTGCCCAGCATTACTCAGTAGAGAAGATTGTTTCAGTTTATATTATTTAGGACCATAGTTAAACATACTGAGATAGCATAAGCCCCTACATCATCAGATGGATAATAATAAGCTTCATGGGGTATCTGGTCTTATAACTACATTGAACGAGACTGACAGCACCATGAAGGCGTGACAAACTCAAAGGTTAATAACTTGACAAAATCTGAAAAATAAAACAATACCTTACAAAACAACTGAAAGGTCGTTGTCCCACACAAGCAAATTTTACGGCATAAAGATATTTGAAAAAGAGCTTCATAAATACACTGCATAAAATCACAAACACCAAACTCCATTTTGAAATATATTTGCAACACAAACCAGTACTCAAACGCCAAACTGATAAAAGGGTTTAAGCAAAACCTTTGGTATTTAATTTTATGAATAAGCACGGACACAGATTGTGCACTTTTCTATTTTAACCGACATTATCAATAATTTGATTAATAAATCTATTATCAGTCCAGAAGTGTTTACGAGAGGTGTTCATAACCTTATTGCAGGTGACTGGAGAGAATATCTTCTTTCTTCTTCTTCTTTCGGCTTTTCCCAGTGAGGGGTCACAAAGGAACTCCGGTCCGCTAATGATTGGCAGTAGATTTATATGATGCCGAGGTGCCAGCCCGACGCCCAACCTTCAACAAAGGCATGTCCATTCACGCATGTCTTCTGAATGCCTTCTAGTGTTTTTAATGCCAGCTGCATCCATGAATGTGAAAACCAGTACAGGGATAATATTCCACTATATATAGCACTCACTTTGATTATTCTTGAAACTGACCAGATGGGATACTTTCATTCATGGTGTCAGGCAGATAAGTGACTAGAAGGTGAGGAATATTCAATGTGTCTGGTAAAAGAAGTGGTTTAGACAGTGTTTGAGATGCGGACCTCTGACAAAGTGGTTGTTAGTATGGGTATTAGAGAAGTGATCTAATAAGAGTCACTAATAAGCAGCAGTGCTTCATTGTGGAGTGTTAATTAGAGGTATGGTTTGGCCCTTCAAGGTAGTCCAGCTGTAGTCCAAGGGCCATTTGTTCTTATTATATCATCTGTCCAGAATCTCAGACTTCCTTTACAGTATCTGTAGCAGGTCTTACTACAAAGTATTAGAACAAGTGGCAGCTGATTGCCTACTAATAGCAGATGAGAGAATTTACTACCTCTTACTCTGGAGGTATAATACCACAAGTAAATATTATATGCAAGAGGCAGAAGTTATTATATTTGTAGTGAGGGTGTTCAGTAGCAGCACTATTCTTCCTTAAAATGCACAACAATTAATTTAAATATGCCTTTCAGTTAGAAAATGTATCCAGTCAAGCTACTGTGACTAAGGCCACTCTGTCATATTAAACACTCATTTTACAAGCAAAGAAAAAGCTATTTCATTTGTATTGGGAACTCAAAGATAGTAAAAGTACAAGGACACAGAATTGCACAACTGCAAAACCTTCGTTCAGAATTCCATCCAGCACTGAGACATTGCATATCTGGATATCATCTGAGAGCTCAGTAATATATATGTTAATTCTTTGACTATGTCTAACAATAAAGCTCAGACTATGAGTTACCAGGAAATGCTGGCACATGAAAGCAGCATACAATCAAAGTGTGATGTCTCAGTCAAGCATTACTAGTGCACATCCTACTCGTGTCTCGTGCATGCCCAGAAATAACCGTGGAAACGTGAAGACATGAAGCTGTAATGACTGCAATAAGTGCAATGAATACAACATCGCGTCAGTATTATCTTTCAACTTAATTAACAGACTGAAGTCAGTTATATTATGAGTCGATTTACACAAAAGAGGTAATGTGTACACGTTTTGCAACTGAAACATCTGATATCGCAGCTGTAACGGTCTTGAGACCCAATCAACAAATGACACTCCAACAACCTACTGTAAGCAATTTAACACTCGAGTATGGTCACTTTCTTTCAGCTAAAAACCGAGAGGAAATTAAATGTCTGTCCTTCGTGGTCTCATCCAAACACAGTGGTGTTAATGCACTGTCAAAATGCTGTAATAGACAGTAAAACCAAGAAGAAACAGCTCAGGAAGCCAATCCGCTCTCTAATAAATAGTGCTATTGTTTGTTGACAACAATTTACTTTAAGTAAAACCACAAGAAAACTGCTATAAAATAAACCAAAGACTTTGGAGCACTAGTACGAAGCTGTAACAGTATTTAATATTAAGCGCTTTTCGTTTGAAACTAAGCGTTTCAAATAAAAGCGCTTAATATTAAATACTGTTACAGCTTCGTACTAGTGTCCCAGAGTCTTTTGTTTATTTTATAACAATTTACTTTAGTCAGAGCCTGATGACAACAGCCCGCAGAATAGGCCAGTAGAGAATAAAATAAGGGAGGGTTCTTTAAGCTCCAGGACAAGGATTTAAAGCCACCCGCATCCCTGGGATATTCGTCGGACACAATACTTGAACTGTCTCTGACTTCATTTTATCTTGACAACAATGTAGTAGTAAATGTTAGATTTGAGGGAAAAAAATACAGTAAAACCTGTAATGGGGCGGGACAATGGCGAACACAGGAGAATTGTTTTATTGCGGTTACTTGACTTTACAGCCGATTTTCTCTGAAAATTCAAATATAAACGTCAGGTAATTCCATACTGACAAATAAGTTGAGAAAATACCTGAATAAGTTCAGGTACTTTTTCAACTTTTTTTTATCAGTGGGGATACAATACGGCTGTAAATTTAGATGCGCTTGTGGAAGGGACTCGGATGTAACTGCATGCAATTACTACCTTCTCACAGCGCGCTCGGATGTAAGCACAGAGGCGCTGTGAGAAGGTACTCGGGGTTAATGAGTTAAGAACAGTAATTGTACAGGTTTCAAAAAATACAAAAAATCTACAGTTTAAATAATTATATCAAATCAGCCATAATATGAAAACATCATTTAAGAATAGATAAAACTTACATGACAATGATTTAATATTTAGAGAAACTTCAGCCAGTTAACAGAGAAATTAAAGGTAAGTTAGTATAATACAAACAGGAATTACAATATGAAGTAAGAGATGAAACCGGGTTAAGGCAAATTTAGAGAGAGAGTCAGGGGAGAGAAACTGATTGAAATAAGAAAGTGAGTGAAGAATGGAGAGTGAAGAGATATAAGGCATGGTTATGTACTTCTTCATATTTAGAGATATACTTTATCCTAGGGCTGAGCAAAAGCAGAGCAAGATTTTGGCTAGGAGGTCTTAAAAGACTAGAGGGAGGTTATTGACCTGTTGATACAGGTAAGGAATTCTAGGCCTTAGCAACATGGTATGAATAAAGACCATGCTCAGCAGATGTGATGGGTTTGTGGATAGATATAAGTTTTTGGTCATTTGGCTCATGACTGGTTGGGAACATAGTTGTGAAGAATGGTATGCAGTGCTGGGCAAGCAGATGGATGCTGAATAAGTTTATAGGTGGTAAGAAGTTATACATACATTAGATGATGAGGCAGTTCTAACCAATTTGGGTGGGTGTTTTAGTGCTATACAGTGGTAGGTTCTGAAAAGGGGTATTTGCTGCAAATTTAGCCACTTTATTACAGCACTGTATAGGTTTTAATGTGCAGGTTTTAATTTTTGGGATGCCTGGAGGTTAGTGAAGATGGAAGCACCATAAAGGAGTGAAAGCAAAAGGTAAGTGTGGGCAAGTGTAGCTGCAGTTGTGCTAGTGAAAATGGTTTTGGCTCTGTAAAACATCCCTAGTTTTTGGTGAATTATTTAATGCAATTTTGTATATGTAGGCCAAATTTAAGATTATCCTCCACTATCAACCCCAATGATTTGCTATGAGCAGTGACTTCCGCTGGTTGTAGTATTGAACAGATTTTCAATTTTGTCTTTTCGTGAAAGAGGTGTTTGTTAAAAAAAAGTAATGTCTTTGGTGGAGAGGTGTCACTTTTGTGTTGGTACATGAATAAATGAGTCTTCATGGGTTCTGTTTAATCAGCTTTATTCTATACAAACACATTATACAGGCTTATTGACTATAATTAAGTAACGTATATACAAACTAACTACTGCGATCATTCATGCTCACTCTCTGGCTGCTTCTACAAAATGGCACTGGAGATTGCACGTCTGGAATTTATACATGCACGCATAGCCTCGCATGCTTCTTAAAGACATAGCACACACATGTTACACTTTGATCTACATCCTCCCTCTTTGAGAAATAGATCATGCAATTTGTCATGAGAATATTTAGCATGCAGAAATCATAGATAATCTAAAGACATGCAGTATACAATACTAAGTATACACACATATATATGCAGTCAAGTCCATGTTGCTGTGTATTTCACACTAGGCTGAGAAACTTGTCCATATCGTGTGACATAAAAATGGGAATCAGATTTAGCAAATGGGACAGTCTACAAAATAGCTGACACATGGAATGTTTGAATTACTTTCTGGAACAGAATCAGACTTTTGAACACATTTTGATCTGGAAACAATGTGTGACTCATTCTTTGATTTAGAGTTTGCATCACAGATAGAATGTTGTGATTGCAATGATGAAGATGTCTGCAATTCCACCTATACTCCACACCCTTGGAGCTTACCAAATAGGATCTCAGCTTGGCACAGGTGCTTGTAATCTGTCCTATTTGATCAAAACCTTTCATTGTCTGAATTTGTACCATCTCTCCTTCCCTCAATGAAGGAAGTAATCTACTCAATCTGTTGAAACTAGATTTCTGGATATTACGCTTCTTCAACAATTGAGCCTTGATGGTTCTTATTGTTCTTAGAGTTGGGCTGCAATAAACTTGATGAAACGGGTAGCATAGTTCTAGTTTGTCTGGAAAGTAGTCTTTGAGCAGGTGAGCCAAGAATATCATCATGAGGTATGTTTCTGAAATTAAGTAAATTCAAGAATACATCGGTATTGTCATGCTTTGAGTTAAGTAATTGCTTTGCACCCTGTACTGCTCATTCACCAAGACCATTGGATTGAAGATATTTAGGACTATAAGTGACATGTACAAAATTCTATTCTCTTGCAAATTTCTGAAAAAACTGGCTAGTAAATTGAATACCATTGTCAGAATAAAGTTTGTGTGGACTACCATGAACTGAAAAATGACATTTCAACTTTGTGATAGCTGTTGAGGTTACGTTTGGTAGCAAATCAATCTTAAAACAATTTGAATAAGAGTCTACCAAAACCAAGTAGTATTGATTGTTCCGCTCAAAGATATCAGTTGCTACAGTAGACCAAGGTAGATCAGGTATTGGATTTAGCTGAAGCGGTTCTCCTTGCAAATGTGCTCTGGTACTATTACATACTGAACAAGAAGAAAGAACTCTATCAATGTCTTTTGATAATGAAGGCCAAAATACTAGTTATGTTGCCATTCTCTTAGTGGATAATAAACCTGGGTGACCACAATGCAAAAATCTGAATATATTCTTGCTGTAAGGAAGCAGGAACAACAATTTTAGGACCTTTGAAAATAATGCTTTCTTTCATCAACAATTCACCTCTTTAAGGAAAATATGATTGCACCTCAGGTGATGCACTAGATTGCTTTGACGGCCATCCGACATTGATATAGTGATTAAGCTTTTGTGAAATTGGATCAGTCATAGTGAGATCTCTCAACTCATCAAGTCTAGTGGTGGAAAAATTATGCAATGACATTACATGAAAGTCAAAAGTTTCAGCATCAAGCTGTTCTGTTGTACTTCTAGGTGATTTGGATAAGGTTTCAACCAGACAGAGCACTTTACCTTTAGTGTAGACCATTTTAAAATGTTATTTTTGCAATTTTAGCATCATTCTTTGTAATCTCGCTGGAGTGGAATGCATAGGCTTCTTTAGAATGGTCACTAGAGGCTAATGATCAGTTTCATTCTGGATAGCTCGACCAAAGATATAATCATGAAACTTGAAACATGTGAAAACTATCACCATAAGCTCTTTCTCATTTTGAGCATAATGCATCTCAGTTTGAGTAAGTATCTTGGATGCAGAGGCTGCTGGTCTGCCCTCTTGAAGAATAGCTGCACCAAGACCAAAATTTGAAGCACCACAGGAAAGAGCAACTGGTTTATTCACATCATAGGTTCATAGGTTCATACTAGGCTATCTGCCCTAGGGCATTTATAAGCCTAGCCAGAGTATGTTTGGCTTTCACCACCCATTTTAAATTAATTTTGCTATGCCCTTTTTCGAGGTTAGTATACTGTGCCTCTGTCTAACAGTGACACAGAAGTGATACCTGGTGTAAACCTACGATCTCCCATCTACTCATCAAGATTCCTCTTGAAGAGAGTCAATGAGGGACTCTGCCTAACCTGGACTGGGATTTTATTCCAGAGTGAAGGGAGCCTCTGGGTTATGAATCTGTCCCTCCAGCATGTCCTATTTATTTCAGTGCTGAGGTTCAAGTCTCTCGAGCTTGTAGCTCGATGGGATTTGGATTTTTTGAGGTGCAGCGTGTCCCTTAATTCCAGGTTGGACATGGCTTTATAGGTCAGGCACAGGTCGCCTCTGAGCAGGCGGTATGCCACTGAGTAGTGCTGGAGTTTCTTTAACCGGGCAGCATATGGCATCTGTTTGAGCCCTTTGATCCTCTTGGTGAGGTACTTTTGGGGTCTTTCCAGTTGCTGCAGGTGTTTGGTAAGGTACATCCCAAAAGGGGCATTGTACTCGATTATGGGCCTGATGAGAGATGAGTAAAGAGGCATGATGACCTCCCCTAATCTAGATGTGAATCCCTTCATGATTAGGTGGGCTATATAAAATGTTTTTCTAACCCCTTTGGCCACGTGGTTGTCAAATGAGAGATTGCTATCAACTTGGGTCCCCAGGTCCCTAATTACTTCTTTTGTACTTAGTGGATTACCACCTATATGGTAATTTGTGGGCACTTTGTTTTAGCCAAAGGGGATGATTATATACTTTTTGGCGTTTAGCTTGACGCCATGGCTCTGGCACCAGTTGTCTGTTTCTATGAGGCCCTTTTGGAGGATGCTTGTGTCAGCTGGAGAGTCGATTATGGCACCCAGTTTACAGTCATCTGTGAACTTGGTCAGCCACAGTCCTTCTGTGTTGGCCTGTACCTCCAAGAAATATATACAGAACAAGAGAGGTCCCAGGACTCAGCCTTGTGGGACACCACTTGTAACTGGTTTGGAGTCTGACATGGCTCCAGCAATTCTAACCATGTGGGTTCTGTCCTTGAGCCAGTTTGCAACCCATCTAGTGACATAGGGGTTTATATTTAAGCTGGTGAGCTTATCTATAATGCCCGAGTGGGGTATTGTATCGAAGGCTTTTGCGAGGTCCAGGTAGGCTGTGTGGACAACCTTCCCTTCGTCAGTGGCCTTGGTGACTGTTTCAAAGAAGTCTACCAGGTTTAAGAGGCAGGATCTGCCCT
Source organism: Protopterus annectens (assembly GCF_019279795.1). Lineage (NCBI taxonomy): Eukaryota > Metazoa > Chordata > Ceratodontiformes > Protopteridae > Protopterus > Protopterus annectens. The sequence continues at coordinate 709,588,698 of NC_056743.1, forward strand.
TAACAAAGCTGAACTGGGTAGGATCCAGTGTCTGTAGGTCCCCAATATCTTTATTTATGAGGTCCATGATGATCCTTTCCATAGCTTTGCAGACCAAGCTAGTCAGGCTTATGGGGTGATAGTTTCCAGGGGCCGTTGAGGCACCACCTTTGTGGAGAGGGACCTCTGTTGCTGTATGCCACTCTTTGGGTACATATCCTGTTGTAAGGCTGAGATTGAACAGTAGTTTTATGTTTGGGTTTAGCTCTTCTTGGAGTTCATGTAGGATGCAGCCCGGGACACCGTCTGGTCCCATTGATGCTGTGTTTTTTGGTTTGGAGAGGGCAGCTCTTACCTGAGCATCTGAGATGTCAGGGGGGCAGCACTCTGCTGGGATAGATATTTGCCCTTTTGGTGGGGGGGAGGGGGAGTTTGTGCTGAACCTGTCAGCTAGGATGTTGGCAATGTTTGTGGGTTCACTGTATTTTTTGTCATTTTGGACTAATTCTGAGCATATCTGGGAATTCCAACCCAGGTTACTAACATAACTAAAGAAAGCCTTGTGATTATCCTTAGTGTCCTGTGCAATTTTTCTCTCGAAGCTGGCCTTAGACGATTTTATGAGTGCCCTTAGTTTTTTGCTAATACTGATCAGAGATGCCTTCCCTTTTTGGGATTTTGCTCTATCATGTAGTAGCTTCCTCCTTCTATTGTATAGTTTGTTTGTGGCTGGGGTCCACCAGACAGGACGTCTGCCTTTGGAGGATTGGGTCTTGGTTTTATTTGGGATTGCATGATCCATGCATTCCTGAAGGTGTTCATAGAATGCATTTATAAAGGATTCTGCGGTCTGGGCCAGATTTTCCACAGGCCCGGGCTTTGAAGGATTCCACCTCGGTTTTGAGGAGTGTGAAATTTGCTTTAGAGAAGTTTTTCACTGTGGTTTTCTGGGCAGGGGGTGGGGTCAGGATGTGAATATCCAGTGAGATCAGTTTATGGTCTGATCCTACCAGTGAGGGATACACTTCTGGTTTGGAGCATAGAGTCCTCATGTTGGTGATGATCAGGTCCTGTATGTTTTCCCCTCTTGTGGGAGTGGTAACAAGTTGTTCCATAGCATTTGAGTTTATGAATTCTAGGAACCTTGGGGCTAGGTTGTTGGAGCTAGAGTAATGCTCCTAGTCTATGTTTGGGTAGGTGAAGTCGCCCAATATAATGGTGTTTGGAGAGACCTTCATATTTTCCAGTGTTCTCAGAAAGGCTTAACGTAGGTTGGGGTGGCAATTTTCTGCTTAAGATCATCAAACACCTTCTGATGATGTTCCAGCCATGACCATAGAACATTTTTGCATGTTAGCTCTCAAAGGTACTGTCAACTCGCTGAAGTCTGGTATAAACTTGCCTAAATAATTGATCATACCCAGAAAACACTGTAAACCTTGCACATTATCTGGTGCTGACATCTCTAAAATAGCTGTTTGTATGATTGGGTCAGGTCTTAAGCCTGTACTTGTAAACAAATATCCTATGTAGGTCACTTCTGGAAGTCTAAATTTGCACTTCAGATGACTGAGCTTCAAGTTTACTTCATATGCTCTGTCTAGAACTTTCTTGAGGTTTCTGTCATGCTCTGCTTCGCCCTTGCCTCAAACTAGTGAATCATCTGTAATTATGGATAACCTGAAAGAAAATGTTACATTGCACGCTGAAAGACTTCACTTGCAAAATTTATTCCAAATGGCATCCTTAGGAATCTGTATCTGTCAAATGGAGTACCAAAAGTAGTTAGAAATGAGGATTTGCGATCAAGTATCACTTGCCAAAATTAACTCTGCATCCAAAACAGAAAATACATTGGCATTCTGTATTAGAGCTGCAACTTCCTCAACTGTGCAGATTGGATGATATGGCCTTTTTAATGCTTTGTTCAAATCTGTAGGATCAATGCATATTCTGATTTTGTCTGAGCCTTTCTTATGAGCAGTTACCATGGACGACACCCATTCACTTGGTTCTGTGACTGAGCAAAACACACCTTGCTGCACCATCTTATACAACTGAGCTTTAATTTTATTTTGCATTGCTATTGAAACTCTTCTTGCTGGTCTGACTACTGGAGTGGCCTTGGGATCTAATGTCATAGAATGCACAACTGGGAGTTTGCCCAATTTGTCATAGAAAACATCAGCATACTATGAGAAAATGGCTTTGGAAAAACTTGAACTTGGAACTGCACTCACATGATGAACTTCTTTAGCAAAAGAAAGCAGATTCATTCTCAAAGTGTCTTTGAGATCTAGTAAACATTGCACTAGTTATTGGAATATGTAGAATACTAAGTTGTAACAGTTCTCAGCCAAATAACATGAAAGTATTACTGAATTTCTTCACTTCTATATACAACAAATCTCACACTGCTGGTTACATTGAGTTGTTCGTTAGTTCTCATTTTTGTAAATGTGTCTGCTGATATAACATTACACTTTGAATCAGTGTCTACTCTGAGCTCTGTAGACTTTCCATTGATCCAAAACATACAAAACATTTCACTCCTTGTTAATAGGTTTACTGCATCAACTCTTTCTCCAAGTACTGATACACCATTAACATAGAAATCTGACTGTTTCAGCTCTACTTGATCAACTTGCTTTTTTGAGTGACCTTTCTTTACAACTGAGTAAGGCTTACTTGATTTGCAAAACTTTTGGAAATGGTTCCATTTTTTACACTTGTGGCATTGCTGATGATATGCTAGACACTTCTACCCTTTAGATTCAGGATTTGCACCACAGTTGCAACAGTTAACAATAAAGCTAGACTTGGGTTTTGCTGACTCATGTTTGTGTTGCACTGAGCTGGATGTGGAGCTTGCATTTTTTTCTGGAACCTTCTGGAAAACGTCATATCTTCTTTGGAAATCCTGTGGCTGCCCCCTGCTTAAGCTTGTTTCTGTTTGCCATGTGTTGCATACTATCTACATTTGCTCTGTAGCCCACTGAAACCATGTTTTTGTAAATCGCCAGCATGTTCGTATCTCTTTCTGTCACCTCATGGATCTGACAAATCTCTATTGCTTAGCTTAATGTCAAATCACTGTCGCAAAGTAAAATCTTTCTCACTGCAGCACTATTAATACCACACACGTCTGCCCTCTATCAGCTCAGCTTTCAAATCACCAAACCTGAAATGACACATTTTAGCTTTGTTTCTCAAGTCAGTTATGTAAGCTGCAAATGTTTCCCCTGGTTTCTGATTTCTTGTATAAAACAAATGCCTCTCTAATGTAATGTTCGTCTGGGAGTTGCACATTTCTCTGAATTTACTCTTCAAACACTTGGAATCCTCCCTTGATTCAGCTTGCTCAACAATATGGCGGTCTGCACCTTCACCTTCATACACTGCTGGTGCATATACAAATGAACGTTCTCTTTCTATGGCCTCAGATCCTGCTAGATTTAACAAGATGAATGCCATGGCATGCACCTCTTTATCTGCATTAGCTGCTTGTATGAAAATATCATACTCTTGTTCAAATATTCTCTAGTTCTCTGCAATATTGTAATCAAATACAAGTGGTTGAGGTTTTTGAAATCCACCTGCCATATTAACACATACCAGCGAAGGGTCTTGCAAATATGCATGAGTACACACACACACACGCACACACACACACACACACACACACACACACACACACACACACACACACACACACACACACACACACACACACATGTGCATAAGTAATTGGCATAAACAAAATTTGTCCAATGCTTTGGTGCTCTGTACTTACACTTTTTGTCTTTAAGCTTATCAGAATTGTGCAAATGAACAACCTCTTAGTATTTTCAAACAACTGGACTTTGCAAAATAAATTTCTAGGGCTTCTCGATGCTTCATTGCACTTTGCAAAATATTTTTTTTTTAGATTTCTCAGTGCTTTACTATGCTTTGCAAAATAGCTTTTTTAGATTTCTCATTCCTTTACTGTGCTTTGTAAAATAGCTTTTTAGATTTCTTAATGCTTTACTGTGCTTTACAAAATAGCTTTTTCAGGCTAGCAATGCTTTATGAAACTTTGCAGAATAGCTTTTCAAACTTTTCAATGTATTACAGAGCTTTGCAGAATAATTTCTTGGACTTTGCAATGCTTTATGAAATCTTTGATTGGTAAAGGCAGAAATGCTAAAGTCATTTATCATTACTTACTATGTTTGCAGAATTGGCAAAGGCAGAAATGCTAAAATCATTCACTTTCGAAATTGGTAAATGTAGAAATGCTAAAGTCATTTACTTTCAAAATTGGTAAAGGCAGAAATGCTATAGTAATTGCTTGGAACTTTATCGATAAAGGCAGGAATGCTACAGACTTGCCAAAGTCATCACTTTAAGAAACATTAGAGAACTTTATGATTTGACTGAGCAATTCACGAGCACTGTAATACTCTTGTAATCTTTTGTAAGAAACACCTTTTATCAACGCAAGAAAGATATTAAGCAACTGTACAATGTGAATAAATCAAACGTCTGTTGTCCAAATTTAATGTCTTTTGAAGTATTTGCACTTTGCAAATGACTACATGCAAAACACTGAAATGTCCCCAAAATGCCAGTACCTTGATAGGCAACTCTTTGAAGTATAAGAAGCACCCTGTAATGGCAGCACTTTGTGAATAGACACACCCAGCACAAGAACTTTTCTTCAAATAACCTTGCTTTGACTGGGTTACACGAAATAGTTGCACTTTGCACACAGTGAACTCTTTAAAATACATGCACAGTAATAATCACACACTGTAAGCACTTTTACACACTCTGAGATACTTTGAATAACTTTGATTATGCCCTTGAGACAACATGAAGTCGTAGTTATGCCCAGACACAGCAGTTTACCCAAACTGAAGCAGTCACCTTGCTTTATTTTTGCTTACTGTACTCTTTTTTTTTTCTTTTCTTATTATATTCTTATTTGCTCATGTAAGCCCTTTTTTATGCCAAATGCACTTTTCTTGTGCTTGTTTTACTTTAAACATGCCCAGTTCTGCCTTAAACATGTTTGTTTTGTACTTTAAAGTCAATCGCCTTGTCAAATACTTTTATCTTAAACATTTTCTTTAGTAAAAAACGTTTTGTACTTTCCGCTTGCCTGATAATGCGGTTTCTACCCTTGTAATACCCTTTCTTGTCTCTCTGCCTTGAGTAAATAATTCACATAATTTTTCATTACCTTTGATTCTCTCTGATTGTGTTTGTACTGATTTCCCTTGGTTTAACTTTCACTGTCGTCTTTATATCTCATGGCTCTGAATGTTCTTCTCTTTTCCATCCCGGTTCTGACACCATATCACTTTCGTGTTGGCATACATATAAATGACTCTTCATGGGTTCTATTTGAGCAGTTTTATTCTATACAAAGACATCACTATAGAGACTTATTGACTATGAATAAGTAACTTATATACAAACTAACTACTGCAATCATACATGCTCATTCTCTACCTTCTACAAAATGGCACTAGGGATTGCACATGTCTGGAATTTATACATGCATGCACAGCCTCACATGCTTCTTAAAGACATAGCACACACAAGTTATACTCTGATCTACAAGAGGGATTGAGCATGAGTTGTGATTTACAAATCGATGTTTCAGTGGCTGTTAAATCTGCCCAAGTAATTTTTGGAGATGTGCCAGGTTGTCAGATGTACATATGAGTGTGGAGTCTTCTGTCCTGTTGTGCAGATGTGTGGAAAGTGTTAGTAAGAATGTTAAAGAGAAGGGGACTAAAGATAAAGCCTTGTAGTACACTGATGGTGGCTAAGATGTATGGATAAAGGGTGGTGTGCTGGCTGATACCTATTGAACAGGTAGCATTTCAACAGTAGAAGGGTGGGCTGAGATAGATCTAGAGAAGAAATCTGGAGTAGAAGTTTGCTGTGACAAACTGCACTGAAGGCTTTAGACAAGTCTAGAAATATGGAGGAGACTAGGTTGTCATTATCTCTAGCTTTATTGACAGTATCTATAAAGGTTATAAGTGCAGTGTTAGTCCCATGGGAGGGGCGGATGCCATGTTGTGAGGAGGACTGGAGTTCTTCCTACAGGAGATAGTTTAGCATTTATGTTTGAACATATTTTCCAAGTATTTAAGAAAGATGGGAGTAGGATTGCTATAGGTCTAAAGTTAATAATGTCCATTGAATTTCTGCCTTTGTATACAGTGATAATATGTATTAGGGATTGTGGGATTCCTGTGCTGGCCTATTTATAAGGACTGAGACAGTATAGGCAATGCTATCAGCTGCTATTTTAAGGTACTCACTTGGAAGATCATCAGCTGAAGTAGATCATTATTTGAGTTTGTTTAAAGCTAGTTTTATATAGGATATGGAGAGAGTTTTGAAGTTGAAAATGAATGTAGTGATATGTGACTGTTGGGCAGGGTTGGGATTGGATGATGAGGAATCTTAGGTTAGGGATGCTATACTATCTACATAATGAGTTGAATTCTATTGCAGTTTTGAGTGGAGAATTATAAATAAAGGGGTTAGGGTTGAATGTTTGGCTGGGGTATACGATTTCTTTAATCCATCGATGGAAGGATATATGATTTCTTTAATGGCTGACTGGAATTGTTTTAGGGTTGTGTTTACTATTGTTCTGAAAGTTGTTATTGTATATTTTTGTAATCATTTATTTGCATTTTAGTATGGTTCCAGAGCATGCTGAAGTTTGAGATATTGTGGGGTTTTACATTTTTGCAATTTTTTTCCATACTTTTTCTTTCTCCTGGATTAGCATTCTATTCTTTTAGGATACACAAATTGCATTCTTTGTTTTTCAATTTTTCCTTCTAGGAGATGTAGGCTATTAGTATATTAAGCAAAGCTGTATTGAATTCATTTACAGCATCATCTAGTGGGAAGATTTTTATGATGTTCCATTTAATATATGATAGGGTAGTAAATTGTTATTTCTGGGTTAAACTTGAATAGATTGCATATGATTTTATAATCATGCAGTTTAAGTGGATGTGTAAGATGTTTGGATCTATAGATATGGGGATGGTTCCTGAGAGTCTGACATTGTACCTGTGGAGGTGAAGTTGTTAGGGTCTGACACTATGATCCAGTCTAATAAGGAATTTAATGTATTGCACTAATGTTTGGGGCCATTAATTAACTGTATGAAACAATACAAGTCCATGGTAAATCTAGGGTAGTTAGTGGTTATGGCCAGTCAATTGATATTGACATAACTTAGCAGTATTTTTTCTTGTGGAATTGTTATGGATATTCAATGCAGAATATCCTTAACAATTCCACAAGAAAAAATGCTTCTGGTTAGAACTGTTGTGGATATCCAATGCAGGATGCATTTTACTGTATACATATTATTAAAAAAAACAACCAGCAAGTAAAACCATTCATGGAGCTGAGGGAATAACTGAAACCAAATGGAGTTTACTGAACCAGATAAATAAACATTAAAATAAGTACATGTTGAGTGCTTTCATCTATACTGTGTAAGACTTCATCAGAACAATGGATAAAGAACACACCACACATTTATAACCCCCTCAATATCAAGGCAACCAATCCAAGGAATTCACCAATTAATTAAAATCTCAAATATTTAACAAATAATTAAGTAAAATCTTTGGTTGAGAAACTTATTTAAACAATCTATTTAAAGAAGCATAATCCCTTACCAAAATTATAAATCCAACTGAAACTTGTATAAGGTTACATACAATCCCACCGTACAAAACCATGGAACAATGTACAAAAAGCAGGGGGTACTACTACTTTTTTAAAGTTTACTCATTCTTATTCCCAGGAGGAAGTACAATATTTGGATGTTTTGTAATATAAGGATAGGGAGCAAGGTAGAGTTCATTCCAAAATAGATTTTCAAAGTCTTACCTGCACTATTTAAGTGAGCATCCCTTCCACCAGAAAGGGGACAATATTAAGGGGCAGTTCATTAGATCAGCCTGGATTACCTCAGATTATAATGAGTTTTTGCGTGAGGCCCAGTATATTACAGAACTTTTTTCAGAAAGGGATTGATTACCCCTAGAACTTGTTGACCATATTCAGCAGGAAATAGTAAGTGGGGTAATAGATTTGAGCCCATTTGGAGGAAGGCATTAGATATAGTGGATGTTGATTCTGCACATAAAGTTGAGTTTGATCCTGACAACGGTTTTATTTATACATTTAATCCATATTTTAAAGACATTGAGAATATTATTAAAAAGCATTGGGAAGTATTAAAATTCTTCCCAGGGATCAAGGATGGTCTACCTACTACTCCCAGTTTTGTTAAAGAAGGAGTAAAATATGAAGGAGTTTTTAGAGAAGACCCATAAGACTGGACATGGAAATAATAATTTTAAGAGGCTAGGTACTTTCAAATGTGGGGCTTGCAAGCAATGTGAGTTCATTAGCAATGAGGGACAGATGTTTTTGGAAGCCAGACAATTTTGGATTAATTCATCAGGACACAGTAATTGTAATAGGAAGGGGGTGTTATACCTGGTCCAGTGTCATAGCTGTACTGGGTTTTAAATAGGTAAAACTGAAAGACATCTTAAGAAATGCATTTATGAGCATATTTACAATGCTGAGCATGGAAATGAAAATAATGCTCTTTATAAACATAATAGGATGTGCCCAGAGTAAATTCTCCCTTTACATACTCAAACAGATTATTCCCACCCCTTGGGGGGGTCCCGGGAGAATACATTAGAGTACAGAGAATTAATGTAGCAGCTCAGGGTTGATGCAAGGACACCACCAGGTATGAATGATAATATTTCTGTTATTAATGTCCTGAAAATGTGCGCAGCCAAATTATAAAAGCATAAGAATTATGACAGTTTCACAAACAAACACACACACACACACACACACACAAACACACACACACACACACGTATATATTTATATATATATTTTTTTCTCTCCATTGTATGGTTTTATATGGTGGGATTGTATGTAGACTTATACAAGTTTAATTTGGATTTATACTTTTGGTAAGGGATTATGCTTCTTTAAAAAGACTCTTTAAACAAGTTTCTCAACCAAAGATTTTACTTAATTATTTGAGATTTGAATTAACAGGTGAGTTCCTTGGATTGGTTGCCTTGATATTGAGGAGGTTATAAATGTGTGGTGTGTTCTTTATCCAATGTTCTGATGAAGATTTACATGGTATAGATGAAAGCACTCAACATGTACTTATTTTAATGTTTATTTATCTGGTTCAATAAATTCCATTTATTTTAGTTATTTCATCAGCTCCATGTGTGTTTTTGCTCACTGGTTGTTGGTTTTATAGTGTCTGTTGCAAGCAGGAAGTTTACTTTGGTAGCTGTATTGTGGCCAGGAGGGATGTAAAGAAAAGTAATACATATTTGTTTATATTTGTTTATTTTCAAGAAAGTAGTAAGAAGCTCTACAGAACTGAATTTTGGTATTGGCTTGTTGCAGAGGAAATGTGGTAGTTTTAGGAAATATTAAAGGAATGCAACCATCTTTCTTTTTATGCAGCAAATATGAATTATATTATAGCCAAGTGAGTCATTTATGCTGGGTTACACCACATTTTACTTATAACAAGAATCTCAGGCTTATGTTTAGTAATCCAGGCATGCAGTTCAGTGGTTTTATTTCTTATGCTTCTAATATTTATGGTGGCAAAATTAGATTACTGGGCTAGGGAGTCCATCATTGTGGGGTTAGTGTTGGTTGTGATAACAGAGGCTAGGATTAGGGTGAATGTTTCCTCCTAGGAGGACTTTAGTATATTGGAGTATTATTTATTCCACTTAATTTTATTTTGAGTTGAGTTGAAATGGAATGAATTAATCTATATTTCGGGTAAATGTGAGGGGTATTACTAAATAGGTTTGGTGAAATGTGTGGAGTTTTTTAGGGGGAGAATATGGATAGGTAGTTGGGGTAGAATTGGAGAGATGTTTAGAGCTTTTATTGAGTCATGATAGGATGAGAGATGGCTCAGTAGGAGGATGAGCTGAGGAGCAACATTATTAAGTGGAGTTATCTGTGTTTTATTAATAGCAGGTAGAGGAGAAGTAGGTATCAAGAAGGAAACAAGATATTGCAGGACTGTAGTACATTTAGTGATATAGAATCTGAAAACTGGTAGAAAGTATGTAGGAAGGTAATATTATCTATGAAAGAAATGGGGTTGTCGGGAACTTCTCTTGTGTTTCTGAAATGTGAAAAATATGGGTTTGAAAAGATAGAGTATGAGGACGTAGTTAAGATAGGAAGTAGTGAGAGTTTATTTGGGGAAAGTAGAAGCTGAAATGTAGATTAATAGATAGGCATTGTTGTGGAGGGATCTGAGTATGAATGGATATAGTGAAAAGCAGTATGGGAGGGATAAAGGTTGTTGTGAATGATGCTCAGTGTTAAAAGGAAGTTGGGAAATAGGCATATCCAAACAATAGTGTTTGTATGATAGTTCATAGGTTGGTAGTAGGCTATCGGCCCTAGGGCCTATACAAGCCTAGCCATAACAATTCCCTGGCTATTTCTTCCCACAGTATTTACTTCCTTGGATGCCTGTCTAGCAGGGTGACTGACATGATCCCCGGGGTGAATTTCCTATCGTCCATCCAGTCATGAAGGTTCCTTTTGAAGAGGGCCAAGGAGGTGCTCTGCTTGACATGTATGGGCAGTATATTCCAGAGTCTGGGGAGTCGCTGGGTCAGGAACCTATCCCTCCAGCATGTTTTGTTCATTGTGATGACAAGGTTTAGATCCCTGGAGTATGTGTCTCTGAGGGATTGGGATTTTTTTAAGTGTAGCATGTCCAACAGCTCTGGGTTTGACATGGCCTTATATGTTAAGGAGAGATCACCTCTGAGTAGATGATATGTGACAGAGTATAGGTGGAGTTTTTTTAGATGGTCAGCATAGGGCATCTGCTTTAGGCCTGTGATTCTTTTATGAGATATTTCTGCAGCCTTTCCAGTTGTTGCAGATGTCTTGAGAGGTATATATCAAATGGGGTGTTGTATTCTGTAATGGGTCTAATGAGGGATGAGTAAAGTGGGACAATGACCTCCTTTTTTCTGGATGAAAAGTCCTTAGTGATGAGGTGTGCCACATAGAAGGATTTCCTGACTGTTGTGGCAATGTGGTTATCGAAGTTGAGACCACTGTCCGCCTGTGTCCCTAAATCTCTTATCACACTTTCGGTGTTTAGTGTACTGCCACCTATGTGGTAATTCATGGGTATATGTGTTTTCCCAAAGGGGATAACTATACATTTCTTGGAATTGAGCTTGAGCCCATGGCTCTGGCTCCAAGCATCTGTTTCTGTAAGGCCCTTTTGTAGAATATCCACATAATTTGGGGATTCAATAATGGCTCCCAGTTTGCAGTCCTCTGCATACTTTGTTAGCCAGAGTCCTTTAGTGTTGGCCTGTACTTCAGAGAAGTAGATGCCAAACAAGAGCTGTCCCAGGACTGAACCCTGAGTTTAACTTGTCTGGAGCTGGATTTGGAGTCAGCTACTTTTACAGTGTGCGTTCTATCAGTAAGCCAGTTGGCAACCTGAGTGACAGGATTAATAACCAGTTTAGTAAGTTTATCTTTGATTCCAGAGTGGGGGATGGTGTTGAAGGCCTTGATGAGGTCCAGGTAGGCTGTGTGGACCACCTTAACCATGTCCATGACTCTGGAGACTGATTCAAAGAAGTCAGTCAGGTTCAGGAGACAAGATGGGCCCTTCATGAACCCAAACTGCATGGGGTCCAGTGTTTGAAGGTTGCCAATGTCTTTGTTTATAAGTTCCACGGTCTTGCAGATCAGGCCCATCAGACTGATGGGGTGCTAGTTCCCGGGATCCAAGGTGGATCCCCCCTTGTGAAGTGGGATAACTGTAGCTGTGTACCACTCAGTGGGTACGAAGCCTGAGGTGAGGCTATGATTAAACATAACACTTAGCTGAGGTGCCAGTTCATTTTGTAGTTCATGTAGTATACAACCTGGGATGTTGTCTGGTCCCATGGATGCTGTATTCTTAACTTTGGAGAGTGCATTTTTTACCTGTGTGGCTGTTATTACCAGAATTTGGCAATCTTTTGGTACTGAGTTGGGCCCTTTAGGGGGTGAGAAGGGGGTGAAGTTTGCACTGAATCGATCTGCCAGGATATTGGCAATATCCTTGGGATCAGTACATTTAATGCCATTCTGTTGTAGCTCACAGCACATCTGAGCATTGCCATTTAGATTCTTGACATAGCTATAGAATGCCTTGTGGTTGTCTTTGGAATCTTTGGCAATTTTATTTTCATAACTAGCTTTGGAGGATTTTATGAAGGATCGCAGCTTCTTACTGAGGCTGGTAAGGGAGTTTTTTGCATCCTGGGATTTTCCTCTTTTCTGCAACAGTTTCTTCCTTTTGTTGTAAAGTTTGTTTATGGCAAGGTGCCACCAGATTGACTTCCATTTTTTTGGAGGAGAGCATCTTGGTTCTATTGGGGATGGCATGATTCATGCACGAGTGGATGTGCTTGTACAGTGCCTTAGTGTAGGATTCAGCAGTTGAACTTTCATTTCCCATCTGCATGGGTGTGATGAAGTTTGTCACTTCTGACTTCAGCAGCATGAGTATTAAAGTTTTTATGGGAGGGTTAGGGACTGGGTGACACCGGTGAAATGTGTATGTGGGAAGTAAAATGTAGAAAAAGAGGAAGTGGTTTGGGATTCAGGGTAGGGTAGTGGGCTTCTCTCCTTCAGGTCACTTATTAAAGACAGAATTCAATTTATAGTCAGTAAAATGCAATTAATAAGGAGGCACAAATTAGAACAGTTTTTCCTTTATTTACTGAATGCAGAAATCAGGAAGCCAGGGAGACTAAGTAACTGGCATATATAGTGAAATCTATTGGTCAGCTGAAGATACTGTGGCCAACTTAGTAAGTGGTCCTCAGACTGCAAAGAATACTCCTTTGGGGGGAATATAACAGCCGCTTTCCAACACAGGGCAAGCACATATTTCACAAGTAAAAGTTAATGCACAGCAAAGCTCTATGTTAAACATGCTTACACTGCACAGTGATACAGTTCTTACTGAAAACTTAGCACTGAATTGCTAAAGTACTATTTTGTTGTTCTGAGGAAGTCTATCTATGTTAAACTGGCTCACAGATAGGACCCAGGAAGTCAGAATTGCGGAGTCCACCTCTACAAAGAGGCCATTCACAAGTAAAGCCCTCAAGGATCAGTCCTTGGACCGCTCCTTCTTGGCATTTACGTCTCAGAAGTCAAGGCCAATGTCAGTGGTCTCTGGCTGACTAAATTTGCAGATGATTACAAATTAGGAGCTGTCATTGAATCTCACACTGAAACAAATGTTCTCCAGGAGGGGCTGACACAGACAAACAACTGGTGTCAGAGCCATGGAACAAAACTAAATGCCAAGAAATGCATAATAGTATCCTTTGGGAAGTCATCCATCCCTGGTAATTATCATACTGACAACACACCCCTTAGAGTTGACCCAGTAGTCAGGGACTTAGGGACACACACACATGGTAATCTAGCCTTTGACCATCACATGTCTACAGTGGTGAGGAAATCATTTTATGTTGTGCAACTTATAGACAAAGGTATAGCATCCAAGTCCAAGGAAGTCATTGTTCCACTGTATTAGGCATTCATCAAACCTATCATTGAGTACAATGTCCCATTTTGGTATGTATCTAACCAGGCATATCCAACAACCGGAACATCCACAGAGGATCCTCACTAAAAGAATACAGGGCATAAGTAAAATGTCCTGTGCAGACTGCCTCAAGGCCCTATCACTGTATTCTGTTAGCTAAAGACCCCACTCTGATTGACATCCTGCATATCCACAAAACAAACAGCACCAGAATTACCTGTTGTAAAGACTTAAACCTTGCCTGTGATATAAACAAGACCTGCTGGAGAGATAGGTATGTATCCCAGAGACTATCCCATCTATGGATCAAGCTCCCATCCACGTGAAGCATTGTTCCTCCCTAACTCAATTCAAGTGCAACTTGGACAACTGGATGGGAAACCAGAAAGTCATCCCTGGTTTGGACCCTATGTCTCTAATGGACACAGGCATCCTGTAAATAGTTCATCTCCCACCCCTGCTTGCAGTTATCAAGGGTATAAGGAATTGTCAGAGATTTGGGATGCATGGCTAGGCTGTAAAAGGCCCTTGTGGTGGTTAGCCTAGTAAACACCTATGAACCTGTAAAGTAAGGGCTCCATAAATCTTGTTTTGCTGACTGATGTGGTATTTTTGTTTTTTAGATTCTTGCAGACCTTGTCTTATATAAAGTGGTTTATCTTTGCTACTGAAATAGAAAAATGATATTTGGAAATGTGAAGCTTATAAACTTGTGTGGTCAATGTTTATACGTCCTCAGATCCTTTTTCAGCACAAAATGCGTATTGCTACCATTTTTGCAATTCTGCAACAAACGCACAATTAACATAATATATCCTGTAGAGAATTTAATGTTTTACAGTATATAAAGTATTTCTATAAATCAGAGCAATATATTCAGGACATCTGTCTAGAATTTCGTATGTTGAGTATGCCTGTAATTGAAACACATTTTGCTGTAATGCAGGGCACTCATACTCGGAGTACTGATGAGTTTTGCATACATAGACCAAACACAGAAAAACTATTCCTGAGATGAAGACACACAACAAAACAAAATATTTGCTTCCATATTTTTTATTACTCTTACAAACATCCTAAGAACACATATTAAATAAGGCATAGACCATAGTTGTACAACTGCACTGCACATCATATTTGCTGTTTATTATTGCACTTTAATAATAACACAGGATTTGTGTGGGCCTTTCGTGTACTATATGATATTTTGAAGTAAATAAATGAAACAGTAGCAGTTAAAAAGAATGAACTATGTTTGTATTGCTTGATATTTTGATTGCCAAGATATTTTATTCTTTTTAGAACTGGACCATCATTTTAATGAGTGAATTTAATTATTCAGGGAAAAATCTGAGGAAACAGCACATCTTTAGAGAGAAAAATCATAAATACCCTGGTATACATATTGATCTTTTCAAGAGTACCACATTCATAACCACAAATAAAAAACGGTTAAGCTTTACTGGTACAATTCAGCCGCAGTCATAGGATCTGAAAATAAACTGTATTCAGGAAATAATTATACATGTGTATTATACCTCTTAGTGTATACTTCTTTGGGTAAAACTGGGCCCTTATTGCATTATTTTATTCTTTGTATAATTCTTCTCTTGCTTTCATATCTAGATGCACACACATGCATACACCCACACCCACATATGTTATTTGTGCACACATAGGCATACACATTCTCAAACCCCAAATGTGTGTGTGTACATATGTGTGTGTGTGTGTGTGTGTATATATATATATATATATATATATATATATATATATATATATATATATATATATATATATATATATATATATATATATATATATATATATATATATATATATATATATATATATATATATATATATATATATATATATATGGGTCTACTTCTACTCAATGAAAACACACTTCTTCAAAGATTAGAGTGTAGACCCAGTTTCACGAAAGTGTACTTTCGCAAAACTCAGTTGACCGACTCATGTCAGTTAAATGAATCATGCTACAGTGGGAATAAGGAAATGTATCCTAGTCCCCACCATAGTGTGATCTCAAGTAGTACATCTAATTACCAGAAGTGTATCCAGCAAACCAGAGTATGTTTTTGCAGGGGGGCAAACCCCCCTGCACCCCCCACCCCCACTACATATATATGCTAACTCCAAGATCACACTACAGTGGGGAAAAAGATGCATTTCCTTTTTCTCAGTGTGGCGTGAGTCTGTTAACTGAGTTTCATGAGAGTGCACTTTCGGTTAAGTACACTTTCGTGAAACTGGGTATCTGCAATCTAATCTTCGAAGAAGTGTGTTTTCGGTGATTAGAAGTAGTAGATATATATATATATATATATATATATATATATATATATATATATATATATAGATATATATATATATATATATATATATATATATCAAACAGTGTAACCTAGTACTGAGAAAATGTAGTTTTCCAGCCTTAAAGTGTAGTGCACATTTTTCTTAAAGGAAAACTGTACCCGCAGACTAAAAAAAAACATGTTTATTTCATCATGTTTTGATGTTTCCTACATTTTAACTCCATTTTTGGACTCTATATACTTTTTTTCTATATTTTTAATTATAATTCCAGAGTCTGCCAACATGGGGTCTGGCATCTTGATTTCTTAGTCAACCTCTAGGTATCCCACATTGCAGTGTTTGGCTTTAAAATATTACATCATAGCCCCTAAGCTCCTGTCAGTGCATTGTCTTTATATGCATTTTCATATATACCCTGATTTCAATGCTTTTCAATGACTACTTAAAAGACAAACAGGGATATTTACAAGGGACAGTATTCTCAGTGCCTGTTAATTATTTTTCTTCTAAAGTGGCCAGTTTACATTCTTTTATGTCTCTGTGGTAGTCCTTAAACTCATCTCTCCTCCCCCTAAACACCTCCCCTTTGTATTTGTCAAAGTGGAAAACTTGACCTGTTTGGTGCTGTGATTAATAGATCACAGCAGGAGACAAAGTAGAGCTAGAGTAGCAAGGCAGGTAGAGGAAGTGAAAGGAATTTAATCTGGACAATTGGATGGATAATCACAAATTAACCCTGGGTTTTGCATCATTGTCCCTCATGGACAGGGGAAACAAGGAAAGGTAAATGAAAGTTTTTAGTGGTATAAAATATAATATATGAAACTTGTAAATGCACCAACTTATCCTTATTCAGCATATCTCCAGGTAACTTGCATGTACAATATAAGGGCTAAAAACTACCATGGGAATATAATGCTAGGCTTCTTAAGATCCTCTCAGATCAATAGCTTAATAAATACTTAAGAACCTATAAGATAGAAGTGGACAAGACTGACCTATCCTACAGTGACACAGACTTCTAAATACTTTTACTCAAGTACGAAAGAAACCAAGACAATCCAAGATTCTGGTGTTACACAGTATTTAGAAACAAAGAAAGGCAGATCATAAAGGATGAATACAGCCAGTATGCTTACTTCAACTGAAATGCAATCAATCAACTTTAAAGTTTGACAGTTGTTTGGGATCAACTGACTTGAGCATGTATTATCAAAACAGATGTATTTGAACAGATTAGTGATAGAGCTTTGCTGAAATTACTGTTTTTAAGGAAATCAATGTATTTATGCTTTGCAGGGATAATAAACAATGCAATGCTTATATGTCTGCTATTGTACTTAAATAACTGTTTGAACATTGCACCTTTGGAGACAGATTTCATAGCAGCAGTCCAGGATGTCAACTTACTTTTCACTGAATTCTGTAATTTCTAAAAGGAACTACAAGCTAAAGTCACTTGTTTTACAAACAACAATCCATTTATATTACTCAGTATGTTGTTTATTAACAGTTTAAATTTATCTTTTTATATTCCTTATTCATGGGGTCTTTATCCTACATGTTCATTTATTTAAAATATCAAAGTAACCAAGTTTAAAAAATGTATATATGATAACCTATATGAAGTTGGAGGTGATCTCTTAGTGGATTTGTTTGTCTAGCCCTAGCCAAATATTGATCTGCATCAGATAAGTAATACATGAATATCGCTGTTCATTGTAATGTTGTTTAAGATGTGAGTGGTCTTAAGTCTTATGGATGCTAGAAGCAAGCTAATCTATTATAAATTGTAGAGGAGCTGTATTTTGTTTTTGTCTTTTTTAGTTCAATGTCAAGTACTTTACTTCTGAATTGGGAATGCTGAGACATGCTTCATCATATGTTTTGCTGTTACAATTAAGTCCAAGGTCAACTGATGTTTCAGGATGGAAAGGATTCTCTTACCTTTGAGGCCAAACACTTTAAAGTTAATACATTTAGAGTTGTAGAGTAAAGAGACTGGGTAGGCTTTCAATTCTACAAAATTGTTTCTTTGTATCTGTATTTAAATTGATGATTTAGGGCTAATTATCTATTAACAATCTTTGAATCTAACTCTTTCACTGAAACTATCATCACACTCCCCCTTCTGACTGTTGACTAGTTAGTGGAATAGTCATTCATTTGTTAGGAGGGGCAGTTTGAGACTGATCTGCATATAGGGTGAACACTAGTCCCCAGGATTCAATAAGCTCTGCGTAGACCATACACAGAGTGTATCCATGTACACGGCCATGAAGTGTTTTCGGCAACGCACGATGCATATTCATGATGCACATCATGCCTAAGTGAGGTTTTGTGGGACATCCCAGTCATCTTGGCTACAAAAACTCATAGAACAACATGGGTAATGAATCTGTGCACATGACAGCAATGACGGTCTGCCCCATCATGCATCTTCTGAAGAGTATGAAGTCTCTTTACTTACATCCATCCCAAATGATTATCTGAAACCACAAATGTTATGAGGAACACCGCAAAAATATAATCCAATTTTTTTCTTCTTTTTGGTTTTTCCCCATGTTTGTGTGATGCGCCATGGTGCTTGGAGATGGTTACTGCATTTGCACAGAGGTACCACCCATGTATCAGACATGACCCAGACATTAAAAAATAGAAACCGAATGCTTTCAATTAATATTATTGAACAATGCTGTACATCGCTCAAATCCAGTAAGTGGCGCTGCACTACACTTATTGAATGAAGTTACAATCACTACTCAAATACATTGATCATGTAACTACCCCTATGGTGACATGGGTTAAGTGTTGGACTAGAGTTCAGATGGTCCTGGTTTCTACTCCAGGGTATGCAAACTTTTCTTATCATGGTGTGACATTGCAGCTTATCCAAATAAAGTGGTACAGTAAGGTAATGACTACTAAAAACTCCTGATGTCCACCACGGCAGTAAAACTTAATAGTAAAATCAAAACTTTAATGAAAAGAATATAACATAAAATAAGCAGTCCTCAGTCTTCCGATAAGCGCTTTCAGAAAATAAGCCTTCCTCAGATCGTCGAAAATACTGGAATGCAGACACAAAGTAGGCACAGAATTTTCCAGTATTTTCTCAAGCCACAAAAAAGAAAAAAAAACATGGTTGCTTTTATACCTTGTTGACTAGCTCCACAGGATTGGTTGATTACAATGCAGTTCAGCTGTGTATGCTGTAATTAAGATCTCTGAAGGTCAGAGTAGGAGTAGCAATGTGAGAGGTACAGAGGATGTAGAGTAGGATGAAAGTATAATGCTGTGTGCTAGCTATGTACACATGTTCCATGGAAAGATCCTTTGACAGTAGTTTTAACATTTCACTGTTTGTTTAACAACATTGTTCCTTACCTTGTTATTTAGTGTTTTTTTTGGGGGGGGGGATAATGTCCTGCTGTGACACAAATTAGAGTGGACTATTACGTTGGGTAGGTGACATAGTTTAGTATCTGTTAGGGCACAATCAAGAATATGTTGTTCTTGTTACTCTCTTACTTTTGTAACTACCCTTGTTATTTGATACTGTAAAAAAGGAAGCTGTCATAGGATCAAACCAAAGCTGTACGTATTCAAAATATGTCTCTGTAAACCGTCTATTCAGACCATTCAATCCTTACGGACAGCAGCTGTTACTCACACCAGTAGAAACACAGTTGAAAAACAATATATATCCAAAATAAAATGATGAAGGCTTCTAAAAGAATGACGTCTTTATTCACAATACAGACTGGTAAGCGCTTTCGCTATTCAGCTTTTTCAAACCAAAAACAAAGTATCTGGTGGAACAAATCACATATATACAAGATCTTAATTAATTGATTGACTGCCTATTTAACAATCAAATTCTATGCTGACTTTAAAGGTACATGTCAGGAAAGCGTATAAACCGATACTACAACAACACATAAAGTATTTTAAACTGTTAAAATTTGTTAAAATCTTTATTTCTAATATATCTTTATAAATAATAAGAAATATATATATTTTATATGTAAAATAATAGTTTTTAAAATAATAGTTTTTAAAATGTACATATAAGATAGGAGATGTACAAGTATGATATATTAATATAGTGTAACATATACTTTTATACTTAATAATATCCATATATTGTAGCAAATCAAACACATTATTTAAACCTATGTCTTCTGTTTTTCAATACTGGTTTTAGCGGAACTTTATCATTTAAACCAGGGAATAAATGAACCATAGTTCTAATAATCCAAGTTGTTTCAACAGATTCTGTATAGTTGTTAATATCACCACCTCTAATATTAGTACTAATAACTTGTAGTATAGTGAACCTGAATTTATGTGTATTGTCTGTGTGCAATATATGTTTTGAAAGTGCATTAACAGTTGATTGGATACGTATTTGATACAGATGTTCTCTAATACGTTCTTTTAACATTCTATTAGTTTTGCCTATATAGTACGAGGAGCATTTTGTGCAACAGGCAATATAGACAATATTTTTAGAATTGCAGGATCCATTAGCTGTTATATAAAAACTTTCATGGGTGGTAGGATGTATAAAAACATTCTTATTATCAACATATTCGCAATAATTGCAACTATTGCAAGGATTAGTTCCTGTAAATATTTCAGGTTCATCTTTTATAAAAGTAGGATGACATAACATTTTATAAAGATTATTCTTATTTCGAAAAGCAAACTGTGGTTTATCTTCCAAAAACTTAAAAACTTCTGGTTCAATTTTCAATAAATCCCAATATTTTGTAATTATACTAATAATAGAATGTATATCTTGTGTATAGTGTATAGGAAATCTTAATTTACTTGATTCATTATTCATAACATTACTATTCGGATTTCTATATCTAACAAGACCATGTTCAGAAAATATAGGGCAGGCAGTATCACTGCGTAACTCAGTAACCTCACTTATAGTTTGACTAATTTCAGAGGTCTTATATTTTCTGTCATGAAACCTGGTTCTAAGAGCTAACATTTCCTTGTCATATTGTTCACTGTTAGAATTTAATCTAGAAGTTCTAATACATTGGCCCTTTAAGACATTCCTAAACACATGTGAGGGATGCATGCTCTCTCTGTGGAGCAAGGTGTTCCTATGGCATACTTTACGATGAACACCTGTATTAAAGTTTCCGTCATTCATTCGCCATATATTGATATCCAAAAAGGATATCATATTATTAGAACTGGTCATAACAAAATTTAGGAAAGGACATAAAGTGTCAACTTGTTCTTCAAAAGAGACCAGACTATCATAACTACCTTTCCAAAGAAAGAATAAATCATCCACAAAACGCTTATAAAATAATACATTTTGTTGGTATAAAGTAAGTTGATACAAATATTTTTCTTCCCAAAAGGCCATGACTAGATTGGCGTAGCTATTGGCACAAGATGTGCCCATAGCTACGCCATCTTTTTGCATATAAAAATGGTTGTTAAACACAAAAATATTGCTCTCAAGTACAATTTCCAACAGGGAGCAAATAAAATCAATTTTACAGTTGGTAAAATCTGAATGTATTTTCAAATATTCACTAACATATTCTATACCTTTCTCATTGGCTTCACAACACAGTTATTTTGCTGTCACCCTTCTCTCTGGAGGTGACAGTCCAAATATAGCTTAAAATGTTTACATATGCCCAGTTGTTACTACTAAAGAAATGGATAGCTATGGTTCTTACCTACACCCTTTGTGTACATTCCTACCTTCCTTTCACTTTGTTTTTCCCCCTGCTTGGTCCCCTTTTCACCACTTTCCCATCTTTTCCATTTCTTTAAAGAATTACTGTGAGATGGTGCATGATGCACACCATCGCTAAGCAATGTTAAGCAGCTGTAGTATCAGTGAATGTATGTAAAAATATAGCACACACTTGTAAAAGTTATGTCAACACCCTATTTCTAGCCCAGTACCATCGGACTTCATCAGCATTGCAGTAACCTGTCAAGCCAGAGAGTCAGTTAATTAGCAGATGCATTCTAAACAGTAAACACTAATTGTCACATATTCCCAATTTAGCATATTTGTGCAATGCTGTGCATTGTGTAGCATCGATCAGCAAGTCTGAGAAAATATTAATTCAATAACAGGAATAAGCTTGTCAGCTTGGAAAAGAAATACATCTGGATAAAGCCATACACAATGGGGGACAGGGCCAACAGTAAAGTGACACGTAAATATTGCTCTAACAAACTTAGGTAAATGATACAATAACAGGTATTGCATGATTATTAATTGATGTACTTAAGTAGCAACTGTAATACACAGTACAGGTGACATAATATGTTGGGACATATGTTGAACTTTAGACTACAGTGGAGATGGCCCAAGGTTCTAATCCAGGGTATGCATACTTTGTTTATACTGTTGAGACATTGCAGCTTATATGAATAAAGTATAAGTAAATCACCATGGAATAGCATTTTTCATAAGTTATTTTCATATACATTTAAAAAAGGTATACACCGCTTAGCATCTTGCAAACAAATGCAGTTGTTTTAATGTGTGTGTACAATGCTAAGTGGCATGCACTTTTTCGAATGTATACAAATTTATATAGTGGGCTCTCTCAACAAGTGGGATTGGTGGGAAAAACATGTTTCACGTGTAATAATTTATGGCCTTCTACAAATAAAGTACAGGAACACTCCACCCTGCTTTCTTTGACAAATCTTCTCCACTTATTTGCACTAATGCATTTTCTACAGACTGGTATACACCACACAGCAATTCGCAGAACTGATAATACAGCCATAACGGAAGCCATTACCATGGAAGTCAAACCAAAGGAATATATCACCATTTTAACACATGGTACTACACAGTTAGTTCAGTAGCAAGTATTTTCTAGGATATTCAATGCAGACTCTTATTTTATATGTAGTCATACATGCATATATACCTGTCACTTCATTAACTCTGCTATGAGGTGTGGTCATGGATTTAGCTCATTAAAGCATGATCGCGTTCCACATTTTGGGTTCAGATGGTACCAGGTTTGAAAACAGCATCATGTAATGCCTTTATTTGTTTCTTTGCATATGCGCTGGTGGGTTGGAATAGTATTTTAGGTTGTACTTTTACAAATGCACATGAGTGTCTGAAATACAGCAACATACTTTCTTACATTTGAGCATTTATGTGCATGGTTTTGCAATGTGCACCATCAAATGGAAATTATTTACAGAAAAAAATGGGGAGATAGGAAAGTAGTGAAATGTGGAGCAAGTAGAATGGAAAACAATGATATATTGCAGAAAATATGTGGCATTGCCTATTGTGACAGAAGGTGTTAAGGCGTTGTTGTTGGAGGTTGTTGGTACATCTGCAGCCACAGGAGAAGTTACAAGATCATCAGCTGTGTATGCATTCAATGCAATAATAATGCAATGTGTGGTACTACATGTTACTGATATACAATAAATGTTAAAAAGTTCCTGTTTACCATTACCACGCAATGCTGAGTGAGCAACACTCACCAATACACAATAATTATTAAAGAAAAGAAAAAAGGAAGCTAGGAAAGTGGTTAAATGGGGAGCAAGCAGGGTGAAAAACAAAATGAAAGGAAGGTAGGAATGTGCAAGAAGGGTATAGGTAAGAACCATAGCTATACATTTCTTCCACAGTAACAACTTGGCACATGTACACATTTTTAACTGTATTTGGACTGTCATCTCCAGAGAGAGGGGTGACAACAACATAATTGCATAGTGAAGCCAATTGGGCCAAATTAGGTGTGTCAGGCAGACACATCTGCAAAATGGAGAGCTATATATGGGATGATTCTTTTCGTGGGACAGGTACCCCCTTTTTTTAAAGGAAATAGTGGAATGTTGGGGAAGGGACATAGACAAGTCTGGGGCAGGCAAGTTGGGAAGGTGAGGAAGCACTTGCAGACAGACAAAATATACAAGACAAGCACAGGGTCAATGAGGGATACAAGAAGGGAATGAACACCTTGGTTGGGGTGGGGATTTGGGAATTGCGAGCCTATGGACATCATGTTTGGTGACAGTTTGAATCAAGATCCCACCCACTGGACCCTCATCACTGTCACCCTACTGTGCTAATGGCTAATGTGTCTGACATCTGTGTCTCCTTATGTTATTAAGTATGATAATGAAGGGCAGAGCATTCACTCAGCATAGGTATGCATTAATTGTGTGGCACACAGTCCTATACACCAAATCTGGTAGTTCAGCTCAGGTGACAAAATCACACCCCCTGCCTCTGCTCCAAGAGGGAACCACAGGCCTACTGTCTGGGGCAGAACTACCTGAGGCTGCAGGTAGTGCAGGGGCTGCAGAGGGGGGTACTGCCAGGCAGGAGCCCAGAAGTGCTGGGCCTTGGTGTTGTAGCTGGTGGAGGGGGTGTAGGCATTCCAGTGGGAAATGTTCTACCCTGCTGTGCTTTAGTAATAACAAAATTAAAATCCAATAATAAAATAAACATAACACAAAAATAATGTATATAATATTTACATAAAAAAAAAAAAAAACATAAGTAATAAAAATAATTATAATGGAAAATATGATTAAATACATAATATGTTAAAAGTAAATAAAAAAAGAGAAGGGGTAGGGTGAGAGAAAAAAAAAAGAACATTAGTAACTGCACAAATGATATACAAAGATTCATGCAAATAATGTAGTTTATTCTGTTACATTTGACTAACAATAACAATAGCTAATAAATACCTTTATTATGTTGAATACTATCCTGACACACTATACTAAAGATCAGATTGCACCCAGCAATCATTCATGGTTGCATATATTGAACATATGCATGTACAATGTTTACATTTGACAGCGGGCCATCTGAGTCACAGGTTTAGAGGTTTGCACTTCCACACAATGCATACTAAAAGTGATAAAAGTGTTTAGCACAATAAGTTGTATTTACTCCTAATGCTAAAATAACAGTACTTGTTTTAAAGCATACATATTATTGTTCACTCCGCTATACCTGTGGGGGGGGGGTAACATATTAAGATTAGAAACAGATGCAGCTCCTTCATCATTTAAGCAGTGCCTGTAAGTGATACTCACACATCTGCGGAGTTCCATCAGATCTACATTCATCGATCCAATGATCAAGAGTGTTCCCCTTCCTCATCCTGAGGGCTCGACAGTGATTTCTACACTTTTCACCGGTGCTGGGATACCAGTAACACTTGACAAATCCCGGGCCAAACTATTCTATGCATCCAATTTGTAATCAGATCCATGATAGTGCTCCTGCCACAGCCAGGGACCATAATCATTCACTAAGAGTCCAACAAACACTTCTGACACACCCCACCTTTGAGAGCGAAATCTCAAACCTTCACCCTGAACGCCAGCCATGTGTAATGCAGATGAACACCAATGTATAATATCTTTTCCCACCAATTATAGTTTTAACAGATACTGAGAATGTAGAACATTGCAATATGCAACATTTGAAAATTGTGTGCTGCTGCTTAGCATTGTGCAAACACAGGCAATGTGTTTGTGTGAAGCTAAATAAGCACAATATGTGAAGTAATACATAAATTAATTAAAACTGCACAACCGACATAATATGACTGTGTCATCCATTAGGACAATAATTATGATATAGGAAATAATACCACCAGGATGATAGGAGGCAGGTGACCACTTTGTAGAAAACCCATTTATTTAGCACTTTCGTCCTTAGTAAAAGAACTTCATCAGAATGTGATGAATTTCTTTTATTAAGGATAAAAGCGCTAAATAAACAGATTTTCTAGAAAGTGGTCAGCTGCCTCCTTTCATCCTGGTGGTATTCTTTACAAGTTTGCAGTTCCTGAGGATATAGGAAATACTAGGTCAACTAATATAATTTATCATGTGAAGTGGAACACCATTAAAAAGGACAGGATTCTGGGGTATTTGCACCCTGGACCTTAGCTATGGCAGTCCTACACTCACAGTTGTTCCCACAGCAAGAATGAAGATACAAGTGTCTAGACTTCATTTCATTTCTAGCTATTACAAGGTCATGTTACAAAAAACGAGGCTAAAATACTTGTATTCAAACCCAGGACCATTTGAACATAAAAGTGACACAACTCTTTGCTCCACAGGATGACTTAAATAACTTGTGGCTAATACATTGTAAGGTTCATACAGACTCAAAATTTAAGGAGACAAGTGATAATATGCAGAAAAAGAAATCAATTAATGATATATACAGTACAATGTGTTAGTACACAGGGAATATGTCTACATACATGTGCAATTCAAATCAACATGCAATGTAGATTCAGAGCAATGCATTTGTTCCATAAAGCTGTTGTTCTCACATACATCTCTGTAGCCAGCAATAGCAATCATTCAACAGACAAGCAAATTAAACAGGGAATGTACATTTATATTGAAATAGTAAATACTATTTGTACAATTAGTGGCAGTTTGAATTGTACACCTCATGGTTAATGTACACCCTACCCTGTTCCCCATTTTTTGTTTTCATGTGTACATGACTCCAATGTAAGGCACACATTAATTTAGGCTAATGCAATACATGTTACAATTGTAGAATTCTTCTGAAAATATACTCAGAACTAATGTTTAAATTTGTTAAAATCTTTATTGCATATCTTTATAAATAATGTAAAATAATAGTTTTTAAAATAATAGTTTTTAAAATGTACATATAAGATAGGAGATGTACAAGTATGATATATTAATATAGTGTAACATATACTTTTATACTTAATAATGTCCATATATTGACTAGGAATCAAACACATTATTTAAACACATGTCTTCTACTTTCAATACTGGTTTTAGAGGAACTTGTATCATTTCAGGAATAAATGAGCCATAGTTCTAATAATCCAAGATGTTTCAACTGATTCTGTATAGTTGTTAATATCACCACCTCTAATATTAGTACTAATAACTTGTAGTATAGTGAACCTTTTATGTATTGTCTGTTGCAATATATGTTTTGAAAGTGCATTAACAGTTGATTGGATCACGTATTTGAGACAGATGTATTCAAAAGCAGCAACTAATAACATTCTGTGCCTACTTTGTGTCTATATTCCAGTATTTTCTGCAACACAATATAGACAATATGTATAAAAACATTCTTATTATCAACATATTCGTTAATTGCAACTATTGCACAGGATTAGTTCCTGTAAATATTTCAGGTTCATCTTTTATAAAAGTAGGATGACATAACATTTTATAAAGATTAAATAAATCCCAATATTTTGTAATTATACTAATAATAGAATGTATATCTTGTGTATAGTGTATAGGAAATCTTAATTTACTTGATTCATTATTCATAACATTACTATTCGGTTCTATATCTAAAATATAGGGCAGGCAGTATCACTGCGTAACTCAGTAACCTCACTTATAGTTTGACTAATTTCAGAGGTCTTATATTTTCTGTCATGATTCTAAGAGATAACATTTCCTTGTCATATTGTTCACTGTTAGAATTTAATCTAGAAGTTCTAATATTTAAGACGTCTAAAACACACATGTGAGGGATGCATGCTCTGCTCTGCAAGTGTGTTCCTATGGCATACTTTACCATGAACACCTGTATCAAGTTTGTATCCATTCACTTGATATCCAAAAAGGATATCATATTATTAGCTGGTCATAACAAAATTTAGGTAAGAATAAAGTGTCAAGTTAATCTGCAAAAGAGACCAGACTATCATCACTACCTTTCCAAGAGAAAGAAATCATCCATAAAACGCTTATAAAATAATGCTTTTGTTGGTATAAAGTAAGTTGATACAAATATTTTTCTTCCCAAAAGGCCATGACTGATTGGAGGTACACAAGATGTAGAGTAGGTTGAAATATAATGCTGTGTGCAAAATATTGCTCTCAAGTACAATTCCATGGAAAAATCAATTTGACAGTTGGTAACATTTCACTGTTTTTCAAATATTCACTAACATATTCTATACCTTTCTTATTGGGAATATTTTTAAATAAGGATAATGACATCCATAGTGACACATATTAGAGTGGACTATTGGCTTTTAGGTCATCTCATAGTCTAATAAGAACTCTGTTAGAATCCAAGAATATGTTGTTATTAGGGTTCATCCAAGAATAAATAATCATATAAATATAAATTATATGCCCATCTTGTTTGGGGTCCTTAATCTTCTATGGTTCACATTATTCGTTACCCTTGTTATTTACTGACCACTGTTGAATCTTTGCAGTTTAATCCACTGTAGAATATTGGGAGCCTTCCTTTACAGCATCATCTGTACAACAATTTATTTGTAATTATGTGATCCTTATATGTTTTCATTAACTCATCTTTCAGTAAATGATATGCCCCCTAGATGTAGGCCACCATTCTCTGAGACCAAAAATGACCTGATTATAGATGCACTCAGATAACACCATGAAGTCCTGCTGTCAAGAGGGTGGGCAAGAGTGGTCGAACGTGTGGAACTCTGGGATTACCTTGTCTAAAATATCAACAGGGTGGGACAAAAGATTTGCACATATGAGCAGGTGCATTATACAGCTACTGATATGATCCATGCAGCCAAGAGGTGTGCAGCTGAAGTAGCATGCGATCATCAGGTCACTGGTGGTGGGCCTGCAGCAGAACAACCCTTCAGCACTACTGAGGAATTCTTGGCAAATACTGCCAGTCAGAAAAGCTCCTAGCATGGGTGCCACTCCTGCATCTCAAGAGAAGCTTCCAGGTAGGCTTTGTTAGATCATCAGTAGAATACTGTTGCATTCATTCTGTAATAGTGTATATAGTATTAATGTGTGGCAGGTTGCTTTTTTGTTGGGGTAACTAAGATACCTGCAGTGTTCAGCTCCTTTAACTACCACAGAGGAATTCCTGGCAAACATCTCCACACAGGACAGCTCCCGGCAATGCTTGAGGCAATATGCTCTGGATGTGGGTGCCACTCATGCATCACATGTGAAGCTGCCAGATATGATTTGTTACATCACCATAAAAATAGTGTATATAGTTGTATCAAGCTGTATTTCTGTTGGGTGGGGGTATTTCAGATAAATGCAGTTTTATGCTTATTTTGAGGTTGTCAGCCACATTCCTGATAAAATTTATCTGACCGTACAAATAGATGAGTAAATGTATTAACCCCTATTGTACTGTTAAATGTGTGGTGCTGTTGCCATTATGTCTTTCTTTACTTTTCCCAGGACCATCAGGAATTCACCTGATTGACTACCTACATTAATATGTATTTTATATCTCCATCTGTGCTGTTGGCTTGATAATTGTACCTGTCAGTTGTATTGTACTTAGCCATTTAGACAGTTCCTAGCATAATAATTCCTCTGCTTTTGAGATGATGCTTTTATAAGGCTTGTGAAGTCAGTCAATGAAATGTGTCTCATTAATATATCTAACTGTCTCTTTAAGGATTGCTTAGTGTAAACTTATGTGTGCACATCAAAAGTCACCCCATCAGATTCCGAGCTCTGGATTGTATGAAAACAGTGTATACAAATCTCATCAAAACAGTAATACAGTATAATGTTTTGTTTTTTTCATGGATATCATCACAGGTTCTGAGGTTCAGAGGGTGTGACAAAGGTATTGGCCTGAAGGTGATTAGACGTATAGCCAATACATCACAATATAATATGCAATGGCAGATATAATGCAATCCATGATTCTTATAGAAAGGACCCCCATGTCCAGGAGAGTATCAGCAGTGATCCATTTGAGAGATGTATTTATCTCTCCAGCATGTCCTATGTATGTTCTAGTGTATATTGATGTCCCTGGAACAGGTGACTTTAGTCCCATATGACTTAAGGATGTGCAGCATATTCATCCCATATGGGCTAAAGACAGCCATGCAAATGCATACATAATCTGTCTCAAAGCTATACATATATATATATATATATATATATATATATATATATATATATATATATATATATAAAATACTGCATACAGTGACAGCTACTTCATTCTGCCCACAGAACACCCGTGCTGGAGACCCTCTGATGTTTTATTACTCAGAAATGTCTGAGGTATGTCAACTTGCTGCAGGTATCTGGGACAATAGATATCACAGGGAGGCTTATATTCCTTAAAAGGGCTGATGATGGATGAGTATAGAGAATTGATAACATACATTGTTCTCGATGTAATGCCTTTGCTAATCAGATGTAAGATGTAGAATGCCTTCCTCCCCACAGTACACACAGGTTGCAGTCAATACGTGTTCCAAGGTATAATGATATAGAATTTGGGAATACTGTAGTCTGGGTTATTGTTTAATAAGCAGGAACATTTATTACCACAGGGTATGATGATGCATGTTTGTGCAGTTGTTATAACACCCATGGCTTTTTCAGCAGTCATTAGTGGCAGAAAGATGTTGTGCCATGCATCTTCTGTTTTGTTTTGGACTTTTGAGAAGTATATGGCAACAAGAGGGAAGACAGCACTGACACATCTGTTACCACACAGGTGACAGGTCTCTGCTTGAGGTGAAGTCTCCCACTTTGACTGAGTGTTGTTGGTCTGTGATCCCATTTGCAACCCACCTGATAACACAAGATGTGATACTTATCTTGGTTAATTTCTCATTGAGACCAAATGTTGGATTGTGTTGGACTTGGCCAAGTCAAGATAGGATGAGTGCACAGCTTTGTCTATGTCTCTGCTCACAGACTTGAATTCCCCCAGGCACAAGCTAGAACAGCTAACTGAAACAGATCTATTGTTTGGAGGTAACCTATGCCCTTTTGTCTAAGATACATGCAAATTGTTTCCATCGCCTTACAGCAGAGGTTGAATACAGTTATAAGTCTATAATTACACTTCCATGTTGCCTATCCTCCATTGTGTGGGTAGAAAATGCTTGCTGTATTCCATTCAGTGTGGACAACAGCAATACTCAGACTGTGGTTGAATACGGTGCCTAGTGGAGTAGCTCACTGTTGCAGCATATGATGAACGCAGCCCGAAATGTCATCTGGTCCCATGGAGACTGTGCTCCTAGTCTTGGAGAGAGCAGTGATAACTTCCTCTTTGTAGGTACCACAGTTTGGAGATTATGATGCACAAAATTAGTAAGTTTGGTGTTGGGACAGGGGACACTTTTTAGCCACCTGTGTCAACTAGCATGGTTAGAATTTACAGTGGGTCAGTGTGGAATATGATCCAGAATTAGTTCAAAATACATCTGAGTGATATATATATCAGTTTGCAGATGTAAATGAAGACAGGCTTATGGTTATCCCTGGATATGTGTTATAAATTATTAGCATAGTTGCTATATGATGGTTTTTCAAGGTGTCTTATTTGTTTGGATACACTGAGGGGAGTGGTCTTCCAGGAATGTTTTGGACATGTATTTTTAAACAACAGCTTCTTTCTGTAGAATGTAGTAATCACACCCACTAGTATGGATTGTATTTTCTGTCGGATCTGTCTTTGAGCTTATTAGGCACAGCTGTGTGTATACATTTATGTAGATGTGTAGGCAGGGAAGCTATCATTGTCCTTTGTGGGAACTTGAGCTTGGAAGCTGATTATACCATCCCTTAGGAGGGTGTAGTTATCTTGGATGATGTTTTTGAACCAGACTTCTCCTTTAGGGAGTTCATTAACTATTCCAACTTCTAAATATACTGTTTTATGGTTGGATTAACATACAGGCACTACACATGTGCTGGTACATTGTTCACTCATATTTGTTGAGGAACATGTCTGATATATTACAGACCCTTTTGGGGTGGTACACAATTTCTTCCATGGCATTTCAGTTTGCAAAATCCTGGTAAATTTGTGCAAGTGAGTTTGTTCTCCTATAATTATCCAGATGAGGCATTATCTGCACTGAGTCAAAAAATCATATCAACTAGGCTATCAGGGGAAACAGAGGGAAAATGATAGGTGATGGGAGGTTTGAACCTGGTATCTGCATAGAGAATGCTAAAAGGAGAGTATATGTGATCTGAATGGTATTTTCAGGGGAGTAATCTATGGGGTGTACATTAGGTGGTCCTTCATAAGATGGAGCTATACTTCTGTAATTGATAGGTAAGTGGTTTAATTGCTGCTTGTTATATAACAGAAGGTATAACAGCTAGCTAGAGTTGTTGAGGATCTGCTGTGTTACATAGCAGCAGCCAATTGTACTGGAAAATAAGTGTATTGGCATTTCTGTATGTATGTCAGCAAAGTGTTAAGGCCTCTGTAGATAAATCAAAACAGAGCAGGTAATACAAAGAAACACTGTTAAAGCCTACACTAAGTCCAGAAACACCAACCTTAAAATAGATGCTCCTACTGTACACTCCTAAATATACAAGTGGGATTTTTCCAAAAACAGATGTCATCCTAATCCTCTTATTCTTTTGTCTACTGCCATCAGGGCTTTCCACAGCAGATCATCTGCTTCCAGTTCCTCCTTTCCTCTGCATCTTGATCTGCCACACCAACCACCTGCATGTCCTCAGTCACCACATCCATGAACCTTTTCTTAGGCCTTCCTCTTGCCTGCCAGTTCCATCCTTAGTATCCATCTCCCAATATACCCAGCATCAACCCTAAGCACATGTCCACTGCAATGCAATCTCACCTCTATGGCTTTGTCTCCAAGCCGTACAATCTGAGGTGAAACTCTAATATACTGATTACTAATCCTGTTTATCTTCAGCACACCCAATGCAAATCCTAACATATGGAACTCTGCCACCTCCTTGTTATGACTCCTGTCTTTTTGTCAGTCCCACTGTCTCCAACCCATATAACATAGCTGTTATCAGTACTTTCTTGTAGACCTTCCCTTTTATTGTTATTGGTACCTGTCTGTCACAAATCATTCCTGACACTCCTCTATGCACACTCAACCCTACATCCACTATTTTCTTCACCTCTCTTCCACACTCTCCATTACTCTGAACTGTTGATCCCAAGTATTTCAAATCATACACCTTTGCCAACTCTACTTTTTGCAGTCTCACCATTCCTCCATCCACCCTCTCATTCACACACATATATTCTGTCTTAGTTCTTATGCCCTTCATTACTCTCCTCTGTATAGCATAACTCCACCTCTCTGGGGTCTCCTAAACCCAGTGGGCTGAAATGCTAGAGAGTATTTATGTTTAATAAAAGCTTTTGGATTACTGGCTTGTGTGGTTATATGCCTCTTAACCATGTTCCCTTCTCTCAATACACATTACAATATCTGCAAACATCATAGTCCATCATAGTCCATGGGAACTCCTGTGTGATCTCCTGTGTAAACATGTCCATCACCATTGCAAAGGGATGTCATGATGTTTGTGCATACAATAATAGGAATGTCACTGTTGTCTATCTTATATTGGATGAGGTGACATTTACCTGTCAGCCAGGCCAGTGTATGCCCATGGCCTGTTGTGATGAATACATAACCAATAATCTGATATACCTGATGACATCAGCAGTGTCTGTTGAAGACAAGAGAACAGGCTCCCAAAGACTGCTGTAAAATGCTCTGTATAATGTCCACCAACAGTTCACTCAAACACACACACACACACACACACACACACACACACACACACACACACACACACACACACACACACACACACACACACACACACTCACACCAAGTTGATTGCAGTGAGATTAGAACCCCTACCTAAGTGTACAGACTAAATAACATAATACTTAATGCACACACCACAACACAATTCTGACTTTAACAGGACTGCAGGTGTTCTTATAGTCACTGACATCAGCAAGCCCTGTGGGGGATAAGAGGTTGCAGAGCTGCTACAGGTGGATGATTTTGCAAGCACAAAAACATTGCAAAACCATGCTGTTTGACAAGTTAGTGTTGGATACATGCACTCAGTCTTCTTTATGGACACACACATACACACACACACACACACACACACACACACACACACACACACACACACACACACACACACACACACACACACACACAAAGTTTACTACAGTGAGATTAGAACCTCTGCCTAAGTTTACAAACTAGAGAACACAGTACTTAATGCAAGCACTACAGCACAAGTCTGATTTTAACAGCACTGCATGTTTTTTTTATAGTAAATGACATCAGCAGGCTTTGTGGTGGACAAGAGGTTGCAGGGCTGCTACAAATGGATGTTTTTGTAAGCATAAAACTACTGCAAAACCATGCCATTGGAGATTTCAGTTTGGTACACACACTTCCACTCTCTGTTATGGATACACATACACACACTACCCTACCTAGCTAAGTGCACAAACTAGAGAACAGAGTACTTAATGCACGCACCACAGCACAAGCCTGACTTTAGCAAAACTGCAGGTGAACTTATACTAGATGACATCATCAAGGTATGTGGGGAACACCAGCTTGGGAAGCCTGCATAGGGACATCGCTCAGTGTCATCTGAGGCTAGTACACCAACAGTAATATACTGTTTAGAAGCCATAGCTGTGTAACATCACAAGTCCTTTATTGAACATATTTTGATGTTTGACTTTGGCAGTGCAACCCTTTGAGCACAACTATATGGCCATGTCTATGAGAGAGCACACAACATTATATATTTCACCTTTGTTTTGTGTTAGATGTATGTGTTGTAGAATTAAGGAGATTCCATGGTTGTAACGATTGCTGTTTAGATTGGTTGTGAGGAAACACATGGATGGTTATTAAGTTTCTGTACAGATAGTTATACTCTGCCCTC
This sequence comes from Protopterus annectens, assembly GCF_019279795.1. NCBI lineage: Eukaryota > Metazoa > Chordata > Ceratodontiformes > Protopteridae > Protopterus > Protopterus annectens. The sequence goes on from NC_056743.1 coordinate 709,623,481, forward strand.
AGTTTGCAATGTTTCCACATGTAGCCTTAGGTCAGACAAAGCATCTAGGAAATACAGAACAGTAAGAACACAGATCTATGTATGTAATGTAATAGTTAGCATACCTCTCAAACTTATAAAGCAAGAACTCTGGAAAAAGTCATAATTAATGTAAGAATAAACTTGGAAAAATAAGGTCAATTTTTAAATATTGCCCTTACAAAATTAGAATGTTGAAAGAATAACAGGTTCTGCATTAGCATGAATTTTCTCAAGGGTATGACATCCACAAATCAAATGCATGTCATTATTTTCTGACTTCATTCTCAATGATTTAACAATAATGTTGCAGAAATCAACATTTTATGATGAACAGACTACAAATATGATGTGAAAATATGGACATTCTTCAGAAATCTGGACAGTGGAGAGCTATGATAGGCATAGCAAAAATGCGATGATTATTGTGCTAAGTGTACAAGCATGCACCTTTCCATCTTTTACCTGTTTGTGTGTAGGTAAGCAATGCACAAACGAAAGACGCATTGCTAACATCCAGCCTTCCTATTATGTCATGTATATGTCCTACTGTAGCCCATTCCTATCACTACTCCAGGCCATGATTTCCCAATTGCTACAGGCAATAATTGAATGTATCCACTGTCTGCTGTTGCCAGTCTAACATAACTATTATCTACTTATTACCTTTTTCTGCAGTTTTGCTTATTGCACAAAATATTTAAGCATTATTAAAACTTTTTTCAGCATGAGATGCATCATGCAAATGTGTACTAAAAATATAAAAATGGAAACATTATGGGACACAGAGTCCCAGCCTGTAAAAAAACGAACTATTGCTAAAACACCTCCAAAACTGCAACATACATTGGATTTGAATCCTCAACACCATTAAAGCTTCATCAAACAGGATGGCTGCCTTAATCCCTTTGGCCACCAAAGCAGCTTTCAGAACTGAGGTCATTCCTCTCACAACCATCTTCATAAAAATGTACACTGCTATCAAACCATGCACTGTATATTGTACAAATACTTATCTGAATTATATTTGGACATGGATCAGTTAGCAGACACAACTCCTGTCATAATTATGATTACAAATATACATCTCTCTCTCTTACAATCCTGTTTTTGTGGGTGGGGACAAAACACATTTGCTGTTAGGATACAAACTAGTCTCAAGTCAGATACTGCAATGGACTAGACTCACTTCCTAACTTGTCTCTTGCATGATGTACTAGTATTTAGCTGTGGTTGGACTGTGTGAGTGTTTCATGCTTTATGCATAATAATTACATATGGTAACATTGTAGTAATATAAGTGTGTGTACTCGCATGTTAACTTAAGTTTTCTACAAAAGCACCACTATACATTTGCATACTGCAACAAAGACAGACATACAAAGATATGTCATAATAGTCTTCAACACTACAGTCTAGTTTCTGGCCTTACCTTGCAAATGTGGCAGTTGGCACAGCATTAGTTCAGGGCTAACTCTGTCTGATGCAAGCAGTACATAGCCAATACATATATAAATTGCCTGACTTCAATTTTAATATATGTATGTGAGTAGGAGGAAGTTATTAGACCCTAGGTGCCTTGGTGGTCAGTGAATGTACTATGCACTGTCTCTTAGCCAAAGCAAGGGCATACTGAGCACACATACATCCACCTACAGGGACAGCAGCTGTAGGTTCCTCCTCCGAGTCCTCATGTGACTGTGGCTGTGGGGACCTAGGAGCTGGTGGAGGATGTGTCTGCCTTCCCTTTGCTGATCCTGCTGCAACTGTTTCCAAAAGATCAGATTGTGCAGCACAGCACAAACTGTGAATATTTGTGTACGTGTGCGTGAAGTATACTGCAAGGCTCCACCTGATATACCTAGGCACCAGAACTATGACTTCAGAAGCCCAAACACATGCTCTAGGATGTTCCTAGTTTGTGTATGTGCCTCATTATGGCATTCTTCCATGGGTGTGTGTGCATTTCTGATGAGTGTCATCATTTATGGTTCCAGGGCATAGCCAGCATCCCCCAGTAAATGGCTTGTGGGATGGCCCCTTGCAAACATCTGGTACAGCTGTGATGTGTGCCAGATATGAGTGTCTTGATAACTGCCAGGGTTGTCAGCACACATATTCAAGATAATCCCCTGGGTGGTGCACACAACTTGGCAGTTGATGGATTGATATCCTTTGCGGTTAATGTAGATTCTTCCCTGCTCGCCGGGTGGTGCCTTGATGCCTTGATGTATATATGAATGCAATCTATGGCACCAAATGCTTCGGAGAAGTGCACTCCTTGGTAGAAGTTTTACATGTTGCTGGTCCTCTCCTCTGCAGTAAGGGAAAATATGTGTTCACTGGCATGTATAAGCATATTGCATCCATGAACTGGTGAAGAAACGTGAATGCTGATGCCTGTGACACACCTATCATGTCCCCAGTGGTCTTTGAAAAATACCTGTATTTAATATTCTAAGGGCTACACATACCTTAGTTTCCACTGGGATGGTTTCCCCTTGGTTGGCTCTGGCTCTGAGTTGAGGCCAGCAGAGCTCACACAGATGTTCTTCGTCTCACATTGCTGCAGTCATAACCTGTGGGTAGTCCGCTGTCCTCGGTCGGCCCGAATACCAAAGTAGCTGAAGGGCGTCGGTCATGGCTAATATCTGATCTGGCGTCAGTGCGGTGTGGTACTATGCGCGACGCCCTGCCATATCCTCAGTCTTGCTTGCCGCGCCGGTGAAAGCAGCGGCGAGCAGCGCTTTTTCGTTTGGTGAGGCGTCACAGAAATTTACCGTTTCCTGGTAGAGACCAAGTTGGGTTGGTGTAAGCAGTTTGGGTTGGTTTTGTCTTTTCTCTTTTCTTTTAATCAGTTCCGGGGAAAAAGATACCAAATTGTATTCTTGTGGAACAGATACCTCATAGGGACTTGGGAGGACTCTGCCACTCTAGTGAGCACGAGCTTGGGGCCTGAGCGGCCTGAGTGGGAATTGCGCTTCATTAAATGTGCACTATAAAGCTGCCATTGTGCGTAAGGTTAGAACCAGCTAAGTTTGTTTTCATTAGGATCGTACGCCCTGCTACCGCTCGGATCCTCTGATAAAAATCTAAACTAACTAAGAAGGAGAAAGATGCGTCGTTAAAGTTCTCGCAGGGATGGTCGTCCGTGTTGCGCCGTGGCCTATAAAACTTCTCAGGCGAAATCATGGATCAGTTTAGTTTTCTTGAAATGGCTGGGGAGGCTTTAATCTTACTGGGGGCCTTCAAGTTCTGTCTAGTTCAGGCTGAGGGGGTTGTTAGGCCTTCCACTTCTGTCACTCTTCTGCCTTAAGGTTAGGCCCCCTTCTTGGAGAGAAAGCCCTTCTAAATCTTCAGGCCCTGTTCTAAACACATATGGCCAGCCCTAGTTCTTCTAGGTCTCAGCCTAAAACATATGCTGCACCTCCAGAGGAGCTGATTACTTTAGACAGAGGTTCTTGTCTGATTCGATCAGATGAGGAGGGTGGAGACAGAGGTGGAGGTCATTTTTTTCATTCAGATTACTAAACTGATTCAGCTGAGGAGGGAGCTGAGATTTTCCTTCCTTTTCTTTTTTTTCTGCTCTGGATTCCTGTCCCTTCTGCTTCTCCTCCAGAGGATTTTCCTTTTCTTTTAGTTTTTCTGTGAAGAGGCTTAGGAATTTTTTTTCATAGCTTCCCTGTCAAGCCATATTCCCCTATTAGGGAATTTTGTTTTACCACAACATAGGCCATTCCATCCTTTCATACCCCTTCATGTTGTTTAGCCAGACCTGTTGAAGCTAGGGCTTCTAGGGAGATAAGATATGTCAGGTCAGACCAGAAGAGTATTACAGAGTTCAGAGGTAGCATAATATTTGGTCCTAAGGGGTAAGAGCTGTATTAAACCTCCAGTCAGTATGAAGGAGGTGTCTTCTATAGGTTTTTTATAAAGTGAAGTATAAATAGTCTATTCTAAGAGTTAGGCTTTAAATTGCAAAAAATTAATATACCTCCTATAGCTAGCTATTTCTTCTTTTGCAGTGTTCATTTCTCTAGCTGGCTAGGTAAGAATTTTCTGAGCAGTCAGTTCTGCAGGAAGGTAGATGCATTTAAGTAGGGTGGTTAGTGTAAGGCATTGCAGTGGCTAATTCATGCATGCTCTCAGGTAAGTTCGCATTCCTGTGGCTGTCACTTTGATCAGTTTTCTTCTTCTTCCAGGGTCAGTTCTCAGACTGAGAATGTTAATTAGTAAGCTCGCTGGCTTAAGGATCAGAATTTGTCAGAGCATGTGTTTCTCCTCCTATTTGTCATGAAGTTCTTCAATGGGAAGTTTAGCTTAGTCTCTCCTGTGGAATTAGGGTTGCTGAAGAAGTGTAGAGACAAAAGGCAGTCATGCAGGCGGTTGCAAAATTTTGGGCTTAGGCAGCCTCTTCTCCTCAGAAATTGGCCTGCCAGGGATGGGCTTATCCTTCTTCTGATTTTCAGAGCTGTCTTTTCAGGGGACATGGTAGGGGTTCTCCTGCACAATCCGCTGGATAACAGAGGGTGGACGTTTTCTAAGCCTGCTTGAATGACCTGTATCCTTTCATAGGGTCAGCCTTTTGTCCTGTAGCTCCAGCTGGCTTCTCCAATTCAGAATTGGCAAAGTCTTGGCTTTGATAGGAAGCCCTTTCAAAGCTTTTCAAGTCGGACATACTTTTGATATTTTCAAGTTTTGCCTCCTTGGACATTTCTTTTGAGGCACCAAAGACGTATTTCCTCACCTTACACAAGCACAAAGGCATGTCGGACGTACCTCCTCAGCAAAGCAGTCCAGCTCTGCTACAGATTTCTTTACTTTTTGCCCGCCTGTGTATCCTGAGGGTACACTTCAAGAAAGTCCAAAGTTCAATTTTGGGATCGCCCTCTCTCTGTACAAAGAAATTCAACACTTCAAGATGTTAACTTTGCAGCAACCTCTGGCTCTGCTTCAACAAGATCACTGGAGATGCACCTGGTTCTCTCAACTTCTAAGATCACATTCCTATATCACTGGATGGTAACTCTGATGTGTTTTCGGGCTGGTCTTTTCATTAACAGTTGGCCTGTGTGCAGGAGGTTGGCTTATCTACTGTGCTGGTACTTTTCAAGTAAGGGTTCTCTGCCTTGCCCAGCCTCTTTAAGGGTAACAAACTTGTTGACAAGGTCTTGGCTCCTGTGATAGATTTCAAGAGAAGACAAAGTCACAAAAGAAATCTTTATCATGTAAATACCCTGAGTTTTAAGGTGTTTAAAGGGGCAAGGCTTCAGCATCTACGGTAGTTAATGGCATCTTCTCACACCTAGAATTGTCTTCCTAGAGACTGAATACAGCCTCAGTCCTAGTAGTGGGACCTCAGACAAACAAAGAAATCTTCCCTATACTTGTAGAGCAAACTACTGTCCCTTGGGACCCCGGACAAACAAAAGTTCAAGCCTTGGGCATTCCAGCATCTATCCCTACTGTCAGGCTGACTGCAGAAACGTCCTTGAAGCCTACAATGTCATGGCATCTGTAATTCTGAGTTTTTCCCAATGATCAGGACATACCATATCAGATAGACACAATGTGATCTCAAAGAGATTGGACTGGTGACAAATTGAATTTCACTCAAACAATTTCAGAGAGGTGACCAGATGTGAGGTGAACAGACAACACATGTCAGATGTGACACCACAACAAGGAACTCTCTGTATTACGGGAAGAGGATTCAAGGATTTTCCAATTTGATGCTAGGGATTCAGCTGGGAGAGCACAGGAGACTGCAGCATGGATCTGAGACATGACAGCTCCCAAGTGGAACAATCAACATACAGGCATGAAAGGAGATGAACATTTCAACAGTTGACAGGTAGTGATTCAAACAGACACTTCAACGGTTTGCTCGCCACTGCACAAACAGGTTTACAACAGTTTTGTGGTAGATCAACAAGTATCTTTGAGCAGACAAATTGTGCTTCTGCTATTGGCTATGATTGACAGGGAGACTGCTGAGCAGAGGCACGTCATCTCAGAAGTTTTGTTTCATGATCTGTTCTAATTTCAACAGAGAGATGTTTTGAGCAGACAGACCCAAAATCCCCACGAGTGAAGTTGATCCTCAGATATTTCACACCAACACAGTTCACACTTGAACTCCTCACATAAAAGCCTGAGCTTCTCCTTAGTATCTTTCAGTCTGAAATTCCTGCACAAAGATGTTTTTCCCCAAGAGCCTGGAAGAAGTGGATGCTTCTGAAGGTCCCAGAGAAGCCCCTTTGTACTTATGCTTTTCCTCCTCTGAGTCTCCTTTTCAGCACCTCTTGCCCAGGAGACAGGACAGCACTTGCATCCTTCTAATAGCTTTGCATTGGCCAGTAGCTCAGGTTCCCTTCCACGAGGAGTTCAGTGCAAGGAGCCTGTCAGGCCTTTGACACTCTCACCAATATTTTTGTCCCAGGCAAGCAATCATTTTTCTCAGTGTCAATTTGACCTCCGCAAATGAGCCAGACGCATCAGTTTTTTTAGAAAGTTTGGAGCCTTCCTCAACAGAGTTTTAAAAAGTTTATTTGGAAGCCAAGAGACCTAGTAGACAAAGTTATACTGATAAATGGTTAAGAAAGTGTCTTTTGAGGGCATTTCAAAAGAGCTCTGATGTTTCTTACCTCCTATTAGACAAGTTCCTACATTACCCTTTTTGATTTCACATATGACAGGGTTTCTTTTCTCCTCCGTCACCCTTGTTTAAGCAATTTTAATTCTTTGTCCTAAAAGCCATCTCCACCATTATTTTCTCAAGCTTGCTTTCCTAGTTGAAGTTGTTGGCAAAGCACTGCTTTTTGTGTGTGAAAACGCTAGCTTCCTGCCTGTTGAAGTTTTTTCTTAAAAAAAGCTTACTTTACCTCCTTTATAACCTGGAGGCTACATCTGAGTTGAGTTTTAATCTTGAAGACTGCTTTTTGTGATATTCTTTAACCTTAGTAAACCAAAGATTCTAATTTGGGGCTTAACCCTAAGATCCCTTCCTACTTGTTCTTAAAATAATGTTTTCATTTGATACTTAAGCTTTATTTGAGGGCTAAAGTTGTGAGCAGAAAAACCCTTTTCTTTGGGGATTCATTTGCTACATTTCTTAGTCCCCAAAATATTCTAGAAAAAAGCTTTGATTCTTTTGAATATTCTCAGGCAGCTTCAACATTGTTTTGTTTGAACTCGTTTCATTCACAAAAACTTTCTTCTTTATTCATCAGTTTTTTAAGTGGGTTCACAATCATGGACTTTTGTTTCTCGCATGGATCAGCTACTATTCGATTGGCCATTGTATTCCTTTTACTTTATTTTTAAGGCTGGAAACTGGGTTCGGCTTGGATCAGACCTCATTCCACTATGGTGCTCTTTACTTGGGCTGCCTTTTGTTTTTAGCTACTACATTACCATTGGAGGCAGCTACTTGGAGTTCAGGGGATTTAGCAGCTGTAAATGCCTCATCTTTGTCTTTATTCCCTCTCTAGGGCTTTTGCCATACTACCCATTTTTCATGGCATGCAGAGGATCAGTAATGCTTTTAGCCAATGTTTACCTCCACCCTTTGCTTTGAGTGTTACACAGTTGTTATGTACAGCATTTTGAGACGCCCTGAATAGTTTAGTTTTGTTCCTACCATAAATGTAGATGGGTGAGGATTGTTGCTACTGCAGTCAACACCTTTTCCTATGTGGCTGTAGTTTTTTTCAGTCTTATTTGCTTTGGGGTATTATTTTTCTATATTGGTGGTCCGTCAAGCGCGTTAGATCCACCCATAATCGACGACTTAGGCCTTCTGACATCTGGGACCCCATTCGAGGATACACTTTGCAATGTGGTGCACCGACCACTGCGTGCTGGCGATGGTACCTGGCGGTACTTTCTAATGTATACACCCTGTAGTGCTCTACAATCTCCAGCTCATGTAGCACCTGGAAGGTTACCCTGGGCCTGAACACTTTTCTCCTTCTAGGCCTAGGCCTACTGTCATTAACACCAGCAGCACTGACTTCAGCCTCAAGCACATACAGATGTAGAATAGCTGCAGCAGCCCCTAGCATGTCAGTTAAAAGTTCTAAGTCTCTACTCCACTGTTATTGAAGTATTGAGGGACAAATCATAATGTAAGCTGTATGCATACTTTATACATTTCTTGAGTAGGACGACCATGTGGAATTGGCTAATTTAAATGAAGTTCACCTGATTAGGATATAATTAACCAGATTTAAAATTCCTGCTGCGACCCAACACACAGCAGAGTGCAGCCATGCATGATGAAAGTAAAGCATGTAAAAACTGATATAATTTCATCCCTATTGTCATGATATGTCCAGAATATGCTAATTACTGATAATTGCACTTCATTTCTTTGACCTACAATGTCAGCACAGTATGATAAAAGTTCACATACCCTGCACTTGAACCCAGTATCTGCATCCCAGTCCAATACCTAACAGCTGTCACCACAGAAGTACTCAATCAAAGGCTTCTAACTAAAGGGAATTATTAAAGAGCAGCAACACTTACCATGTCCATGCCCAGAAGTTCTCAACAGTATTGACTGAATGCATCTGATTTCTATTTTTAATGTCTAGCTCATATCTGGTACCTGGGTGGTCTGCTTTCACAAATAAGGATTGCATAATCATTGCCTTTTTTGTGAAGCAGTGCACTGCACACACACATGCAAAAGACCCAATAAAATAACAACAAAGTTACCTGACACCTTCCCCCCGATGTCATCAGCAGCCATGGAAAGCAAACACTGTGTAGGAGCTTGCACAGAGTGAACAACCCTATGCGGTTTCTGTTTTTTGTGATTCAACAAATCCACTGCTTTTTTACATTATTTGTATAATAACCATTCTGACAGCCTGGAAACTACACAGATAGTAGCTACGTAAGCTGGGCAACAGCATGGGAGCACGGAGTTAAAGACACAATGTAGGGTATTACTGTATCTGTTGTGGCAATATATCATATCACTCTTTTAAATTACATTTCTATAATTCTTTTTCAAATGTTGTACACATAATGGCACACTGCCCAAAGTTATGCTATAATAAAAATTATAAAATTTACAGTTAACAGACACACCACCCTGATTCTTTTGGACATCTGTGGTCATTAAATGCACATTGCATTTTTAGCTTTTCATGGTTTATTCTGTCCATATTTCACAACTTCTACATGCCCTTGCTTCTGTGTAGGCTCCTGTATATGGACATGGAACCTACGCAGTTGTGTATAGGGTTGTTGGATGGCTCCAATGTTTTGCATTGGTTCATTAGCATAAAATTCAGTTATGTATGATGAAATTTGCCTCTCACAAAACATTCCATTGATGCTTGTGAATGCGTGTGATTGCATGCTGTTACATGGACTTTAATGAATCTAAACTCACTACACCTGTGTTCACCTCACCCGTGATGCAAACACGGAAAAGCTGACCATGTAAGCTTTATAGAATTTGCACCTAGATGTTTACTTTCTTTAAAATTTTACAAAAGCTTACATGGTTTTGTAACACAGTTTCTTCTACATTACTAGGTTACACAAAGTATATTTAAAAGAACTGTCTGAGTAGTTTTTCTTATAGTTCCATGTCATATTTTTGGCAATAACATGTCCTAAAAGAACAGAAGCTGTTGGCAATAATGCTATGTTTACATTTTTGCAACAGTTTATCAGTTTATCTCAAATGCAACAAGCAACCATATTTTTTGTTTGTTTGTTTTGATAATTGTTTCAATATTTGTTACTTATCTCAGCAGTCATTTGTTGAACTGGAACACAAAGTACATGTCAGATCAGTGGATGGTGCTTTCTGTATGTGTATAAGAAATTATAGAGATGCCAGGATCACTGTAATGGTACCATAGGAAAAAACAGTGGTAGCTCCATACAGCATTTTTTTAATGGCAATTTTTTTTCCAATTGCTGAATTCAAATAATAACACATCACAATTGATGCTTGAAATGCCTGCATTTCAGTGATGCAGTTTCAGTAATATTACTTTTGAGATTAACAATAATGTTATCTATAGTATTAATAAACTTTTTTCAGGTACGATGTTCTCCATCTTTGTGTGGCATCATTCTTCTATCATATATCTAAGTGAGTTATAGCTGCATCTGTTAACTGCTTCTATATTTAATATTTATTATGAACAGCAAACACAGGTTTGCTGCATTTTATATTTATTATACCAGGTTATAATTGCCTTGTATAATTGCAGGTCTCTGTATATTTCTGTGCATTTCTAATGACATATTGACTGTGCATCAGAATAATATTCTATCTTGATCCAGTCTTTAAATGCACAATGTTTATTGTCCAAACATGGCAGAATTAATAAACAAATATGTACATTAATAATTCTGTAGGAAGATGTCATAAAATGTATGTCACAAAATAGAAAGTATATTCAGATGTAGAAAGGGGTCAAAAATAGAAATATGCATTTAAAACAGAGAAATATGTTTGTTTTTTTTTGTTTTTTTTTTTTGTCTTAAAGGAACTTGATTCAGGGGTGGTGAAAACTGTAGCCTAATTTAGATAAAGGTGTACAGAAACTTTAGAAATTGAGACAAAAGAGGTCACTCCACTTCCAGGTTATTGAAACCATCTATCAGCATCAACATGACTAAGCTTTCCATCATGCTAGTACTTAACACAGTTTTAATGAAGGCATTTAACAAAGAATAATAAATCATGTTTTAGCAAACTACCTTTGGAACATTATAATTCTAAGCAATCTGTTTGGTCCATTCAGATAATATCATCTATTGTTCCCATTGCTATGCATCACTTATACACACCAATTGCAAAGGACATATATCTAGATACACATACCTGCCTGCCTATCACAGTACCCCATTATATCTACTCATTTTTTATTTTACAACAAATGTACCCAAGAGGTCTGCCTCTCAGTTGAATGTGTATAACAGAATGCAATGCAGTTAAATGAGGACAAAAATTAACGTGTGGTTCCTCCTCGGTACAGGCCTTACAGTTGTATAATAGCCTTCAGTTACTATCTGAATAGACTCTGTGTGTATTCCAAATGTCTATAGGTATGTCTTGTGGTCACTCTTTTTGTCTCATTTTCCAAAACCTTGCTTTTTGAGTTATAGGACTGATTTTCTTTAGCTGTCTGTAAGCCTGTTTTATACTGCTTCATCAGGATCGGTGCAAGCATTTTGGGGGCCCTCAGCAACTGCCAAGTTGGGGGCCCTACTCAGGAGAATATAAAGTGTGACCACATTGCCGTTGCACTGCCTTCCCTGTCAAGCTCATCCAGCCCCATTTAATGACCACTATAGTGTTACTACATTCAGATCATTAAGAACTGATGTCTGAAGAAGTTTTTGAAGGTTAAAAACGAAAGCGCATACATTGCATTAAATGTGGTGTGAATATTGACTACGACTGTGCTGTTGTCCTTTGTGCTTGGTTTTTGCTTTTTGTTTTTATCTTAATTTTCATTTTGTGTTTCTATAAGAATTGATGTGCCAAGGTATACACTGGCAGTTAAGTACCATTACATTACGACAAACCCCTGTACCACAGCAAGGTAGCTACTCACAGGTTCACACACACTGACTGGCATTTAGTACCAATGTTACATTATGACACACCCCTGTACCACAGTAAGGTTGCCGCTCATGTGCATGCACACTGGCATTTACTATCAATGTTACCTTATGACAAACCCCTGCCAGGCATTCCATATCCTTCAGAAAATGCATGGTAACACCTTTTATTATAGCAACTTTTTAGTTTGTAACATCAATATTTAAAATTTGTCGTGATCTTTGGGGCTGTACCTCCATTATCTGTGGCTTTGCCCAGATTTTTTGTGCCATGAGATCAAGAGCTATGACTGGCATTTAGTAGCAATGTTGTTACATTACAACAAGCCTCTGCACTGCATCAAGGTAGCCAGCCCCTCAGAGGTACACAAAAACAAAAACACCCACATTGACTCCCACACAAACACACCCACAATGACTCCCACACACAGCACAGACAAGACAGCAATACAGCAAGGCTGAACAGAGACACCCACACAGTCTCCCTCACACTGGACAGAAGCACACCAAGACAGAGACTCTTGCACACAGGATAGAATCCCACACAAGATAAGAAAGCGTTATAGGAAGACTGAACAGAGACACAAGACAGACAGCTACACAGACTCTTGCACACAGGACAGACACCTACACATGATACAGACAGCACTACAGCAAGATTGAACATTACCACCCACAGAGACTCAGACAAATAAGACAGAGGCACCCACTTCCTCAGTACAGAGACAACACCAGGGCAAAACTATTGCAAGACTGAACAGAAACCCACACAAGACTGAGGCAGCACTACCACAAAACAAAACTGAGACACCACTCCCAAATACAAGACGATGGCAATACAGCAAGACTGAAACAAGCAGCATTAGATAAACTGACCCTATCACACAAGACAGTTACTGACATTCAGAACAGTCACACTGCAGAGGTACACAAGACAGCTATGGGACATAGAAAAGACTACAGATGCACAGGACATACAATGGAAAGCTATGCAAATTACAGAGCCTGAGGCAAACGACTCATACCCAAACACAGAAGAGAATGCAATGGGAATTACTGAGCCTGAGGCAGACAGACTCAAACCCAAAGAAACACACAAGAAACAGCCATGGGGATTACTGAGCCTGAGGCAGACAGACTCAAACCCAAAGAAACACACAGGAGAGTGCCATAGGGATTATGGACCCTGAGTCAGACTCAAACCCAAGGACAACAGAGCAGTGGAGATTACTGAGTCTGACACAGGAAGACTCAAACCCAGAGAGAAAAATGATGAAGTCAAGACCACCAGAGTGTCATTCATCTTCAATGTGCAGTTAGTACCTCAGCTTTTCTGATTGCTGCCACTTTTATCTGTTCTTCCTGTGCTTCTGTCCTAGCCTCACAACAAGTCCTGCTGCTTCCAACTGTCCTAGCCTCATGACAAGTCCTGCCACTCCCAACTGTCCTGGCCTCACAATGAGTCCTGCCACTCCCAACTGTCCTGGCCTCATAACGAGTCTTGCCACTCCCAACTGTCCTGGCCTCATAATGAGTCCTGCCACTCCCAACTGTCCTGGCCTCACAATGAGTCCTGCCACTCCCAACTGTCCTGGCCTCATGATGAGTCCTGCCTCTCCAAGATGCCTTTGCCTAAAATCCTGCTAGTTTCATGTTCATTGTACTACTTGGTCCTACCTGCATCAGTGAATACACAACTTACTATACAAGCCACTCTAAGGTGCTACATGAAATGTACTGCCTTACAGCATTATAAAAGATTACTGGAAAGGAAATATGAGCACATACCTAGGGTTTTACTGGGATCTTAAAAATTTTCATCCAGACCAAGTCTTCAATGAGGCTGGCAACATGATACACTTTGTCCCACTTCATGCTCAACTGAGAGCACAACTAAGCCTGAAAGTCTCTCCTGACTCATTGATGAATGCAGGTATGTCTTTGAGTTTCAGTTTAGAAATGCTACGTTCTGCAGTAGCCACTGTAACAGGTGCAGTCAAATAAATGTGCAGTGAAATATAAGTATTTATATAGATGTCTTGCAAGTGGCTGCGAATGAGGAAATTTAACACAGTCAGTGGTGATGATTCATTATCAATAATTTTCAGTTTGTGTCCAAGGTCAGAGTCATCAATGTCACAGTGGCCACTTATGTCAGTCAGGTGTTCTTTCAGAGCCTTGCAGTGTTGGAGCAATATGTCTTCTACAACATCACTGAGTGGATTGTTGTGTCCAGCAGCACAATGAGTAACTCAACACGTAGTTTTACCAGTGGATCCTGTACAGTCTTGCCTTCTCCTTTGTAGTCAAAGAAGCGCTTTACTTTCTTCTGCCTCTTTTCTTGAAATGTAGTGCTAACATCCAGTTCTTCCTCTATCTTGGAGGCTTCACCCATGGCATGTTGAAATTCTCTCTCTCTAATTCTTTAGCAAGTTCATAGTTGATACCAGCACTTTGACACATGTAGAAATACCAACTGATGGACTCTGCAGAACTTTGCTTGCACGATTTACCTCTGTCAGCACATCATACCAAACCATTAAACATACAATGAGTTGGTATGACATAAGTTTTGAGCACAGTCCCCTTGCTTGCTAATATATTGCAGCAACACTTGTACATACAGCTTAAACTGTCTCCTGTAATGCTTCCTTCAACTGAAATCTTGCTGCCTTGGCAGAGTCTGTCCTGCATTCCTAGTGAGTCTCCAACAGTGGCTTCACAGTGAAGTTTATGTGCTGTTTCAAGATCTACCATTGGCTCATTGATGCTGAACAGAGTTCATAAATGTTCTGCAGACATCCAATGAACAACACTGCCTGTGATTAATGTGCTCCATCACTAACTATAAGATTTAAATTATGGCAGGCATATCGCACATAAAGCCATTGAATTTGTCTGTTTTATCTGGGCCTGAATTCCATCTCGTTTTCCCTTCATGTTGTTGCCATTGTCGTATCCTTGTCCTCAACAGTCATTAATGTCCAGTTGATGATTTTGCAGAGTCTGATGAAGTACTTCTGTAAGTCCTGCACCAGTTGTATCATTCACAGGCACAAATCTCAGAAAGCGTTCCTCAACTGTAGCTGCATTGCTTGAAATATCCACATACCTAACTACTACAGTCATTCGATCTTGATTGCTAATGTCTGGCATGCAATCAAGAATCACAGAAAAATACCTAGCATCCTTCACCTTCCCTATAATGGTCCTTAAAATAGCATTTGTGATCAGCTGGATAATTTCCTTCTGTATGTCCTTCCCAAGATAGTGATCCATTACTTATTCATTCCTAATATGATGCAAATGTTCAGTCAAGACAGAATCAAACTGCGGCAAAAATTGCACTTGGCCTAAAATATTGCAATTGCAATAGTTGTACAGGGCATCACTTGTACCAGGGAATGCAATGTTCCATTCCACCAAGAAGTGAACAATAGCTATAATGCATTCTAACACACCATGCCAGTGAGTTCTCCCTTTTTCAAGCACTGCTCATCTCTTATCATCCATTGTCTGCCTACTCTATACTCTGCTGTCCATTTCCTTCCACTTCAGCATGCATGCTGTGGTGCTCGGTAATGGCTGTGTAAAGCTTTGGACATCTGTTTCCATGCTCTGCAACCACATGACCTGAGAAGATGGTTAGAATGTCCAAACAATGTGTGTGCAAAGCAAAACAGTGCATCTTTTGAGACTGAATATGTCAACCAAGTGTGTTTTGCTCTCTCCCCATTAGGCAGCACATGGAAATAGTTATTCGATGTAAATCGTATTTTCTGTTCATTAACTGGGAACCGTGGCGACACCACTTGCACAGGTGCATCCCTTATAAAGCCTGGCCAAGTTCCTAGATCCTCACAGATATACTTGACACCCCCTGCAAGTCATAGGCCACATCTGTCACTACAGACGTATGGGATCCCTCTGATCAAACTCTGGTGATCCAGGCAACACCTCTAAAGTTGAATCTGCATTTGCTGACATACTTTTGCTCATGGTAACAGCTGTAGGTTCACAGGAGGCAGCCTGTGGTGCAGCTACAATAGCATGGTCACTTTTTATCGCAAGGATGCTGGCCTCACAGTGGGCAGACTGTAATGCAGAACCATTGTGCTGTCCTAAAGACAGACTTTTTCCTGAATATCCCCTCTCTGATGACCCACAGAAAGAAAAAAACATAATGGAGCCCTGTCTCTTTGCATCCCCATTCCTCTGCTGATGAAGATTTCTTTTTGCTAATCCTGACAAATATGTACGCTTTATATCTAACTGGGAATGGAAGTAAAGCAGAATTACTACACATGCAGAAATTGGGTACTTTTGTCATACTGTTAGTAAGAAGCACTACACTTCAGGTACATGTTATGGAACATTCTTTGACCTATCTGGACTGCATAATGACAAACGTTAGCATTCTGAACACATTCTAGGGATGGTATTTTCCAGTTTACACAGAAACAACTCTCATGACAATAGTCGAATGTTACCCATCAGATTTACTTAAATGAACCCATTGTGGCAAACCCTCAACTTTGACCTGCCCATTGCTACATGAAATACAAACTCCAAGTTAGCCAACTAGTGTAAACAATAAGAATCTTAACTTTAGGCACAAGCTACAAACCTACAACCTTTCCCTGCCTCCTCTGCTTACAAAATACAGTCACTAACTATAAGTGACTATTGTGCTTTACTCTCCAAGCATCCTCTACTATATTGCACTACTGTTTCTACAAAAAGTCTTAGTAAAAGGAAATAGCCCCAAACATATGGTTTATAACTAGGTAGCACTACATCTTGATATGAAAGACCACTGCAAAATGCATTCCAGTTAAGCAAAAAAGTCACCACACCAGGAGCTTACACAATCCATGGTGCAATACACACCCAACAAGTGATCAAGTTGATCCCATCTTACACTGTAGGCAGAACTGAAGAGAAACGAGGACCAGTAAGCAAAAGAACTGTAGTGCAGGCATATAAACAAGAAAAAATGGATTAGGTTCCAGTCATGTTAGTATGACTGCAGCCACAAAAGAATGAGCAACCTAATGCTGAAAGCTGTTCATAAACACAAGCTATACAGTAGGCAGCATTGTACCGTAAGCCGAAGAACTACTGAATAACAGTAACCAGTAGGCAAAAACTGTAATGTAAGCAATAGGCACAATTGAAGTGCATTATAAAATACATATTGCATATTGACTTCCATTGACATCAGTCACTATTGCACCTCAGGCACAAAGACTAAAGAATGACTGACCAGTAGGCAAAAAAAAAATAATAAGAAAGGCCAAAGTTACAGTTTTAAGTTACTGTACATACCAAACACTGGAGGTGAACCTCAGCTTTTTCTACACAATTCTCTCCCTTTCATACCCTAAACATGTAAAGAGGCCCCATAAAACATAAAATATTGCTATTACAAGCTCTCTGGAACAGGCAACTAAAGTCTGAAAGAACAAATGGCTAGGAAGAAAGTCACAAGTTCTAAGGGGAACACACCAAACTATGAGGCAAGAGAAAGGTTATGGAGCAAAAAAGACATTTCCAAAAACTATCCCTACTTTAACTGCAAACCAGCCAAAATTCAGGAATGTGGTGTCAGGCACTGCATGACGTGTACAACATTTTCCTACACCTGCCCACTACCTCTCTATCTCTTGGCACATTTGAACAAGCCAAAATCCCTGGTCGAACAAAAGAGTAAAATCATGGATTTGCTAGAAAACCTCACTTGTGAGGGACATAGAAGGGCCAATCAAACATCGGAAGACAGACATTCCCACAACCCTCCTTAGAACAAAAACTGTGGACAAGAGCATAAAGTCAGGGTATGTGCCATGCAATATGTGGAGGATATGAAACAAGAAGTCCATTTTTGCTAGTAGGTTCACTCCTCAGCATTGTACCATGTAATCATTTTGTGAGCGAGACCAGACCAGAAATCAGGCAAACATCCTACAACATTCTCCCAGCAGCTACCCCTCGACCTCATCACAATAATTCTAGCAGACAAAGCCAAAAATTGCAGAGGAAATGCACAACAGGAACAGTTTCAAACATTGAGAACCTTAAAGATACTAGAACAGCAGGGTTTGCATTAGCATGCAATAAAACAATACATTCTGAAGAATTCTCACTGCCCCCCCAAATGTCTAAACAAAAAAATGTTAGATGAAGTAAAAAAACTAAAAAAACGAGACAAAGGCATAATATTAGGGATTTGAAACAACGTAGTTAACTAGAACAGATTTTGCAGGAGCATGCATTGCATGAACTTACATTTTTTGATGAGGAACAGACTAAAATTACCAGGCATACATTTAAACATTGTTCAACATTTTAGCATTCTAGCAGCTTTATCCCTCTCCTAACCTATCAACTTAACAATTCTAGACAAGCCAAACACAGAATATAGGCATAACAAGGGAGTTTTAAACATTGTCATAAGTCTGGATGAAGCCAAACTACCACAAGACAAGGGCATTAGAGTAGGAATTTAAATTACTGGACTTACAAACTAATGATGATGCTAGAATAAGATTTTCCAGGAGCATGTGTTGTATGATCCTGCATTTTTGTGGAAGAAAAAAATAAAAACATCTGGGCACTGTGCTCATTCTCACAGGCCCCATCAACCTCCTAACCTCTCAGCATAGTTCAAACATCCAAAAAATAACTACAGAACAAGGCATAATAACATCAGGGATAGTTTAAAACATTGCTATAAACTTACATAGCAGAACAGTGTTTTCATTAGCATCCATTAAGACATCAATACATTCTGCAGATTCCCCCCCCCCAAAAAAAAAGTCTCAGCAGAATAATTCTGGATGAAGTGAAAACAAAATAAAGACAAAAGCGTAGCATTAAAAATGTGCTTGTGTAGTACGTGACCCCACATTACAAAAAATTCCAGGCAAACATTGGAACTCTGCATTATTCTCTCAGGACCTAATAGCACTCCCAACCTTTCAACACAATAATTACAGACAAAGCAAGAAATTAAAGTCATTGCATCAGTGAGTTAAACATTGCTGGTACACACAATACTAATGTAACAGGGTTTGCATTAGTATACATTCAAACATCTATACCGTCTGCAACATTCTCACAGCCATTAAACACTTTCCCAACATTAAGCATTTTACACAAAGTAGTTATGAATTAAAAATTGTAGAACACTTTGCAGTAACATGCATTGTGTGAACTCTCATTTTTGATGAAGAACAGACCAAAAATAGCAGGCAAACATGTAACTGTGCATTTGCATGCATTACTACATCGGTACATTCTGTAGAATTTTCACAGCACCTAACTCTAATGTCTCTGCACAATCCTGGATGAAGTAGTAAAACAAGGCAAAAGCATAACAGTAACAATGTGCTTATACATTGCGTGACTTGAGTTTAACAACAACAAAAAAATACAAGCCAAACACCTGAGCACTGTGCAACATTCTGACAGCCCCTAACCACACTGCCAACCTTTCAACACAACTACAGACAATGCAAAAAATTGTCACAGAACAAAGTCATAGCATCAGGAATAATTATAAACATTACTGCCATACACAATAACAGCATAACAGGGTTTGCATTAGTGTACAGGCAAACATCTATACATTCTGCCACATTCTCTGAGCTACTAAGCCCCCTACTAACCTCTCAGCACAATTCTGGATGAAGGAAAAAGTTATAGATCAAAGTTGTAGCATCAGGGTTAGTTGTAAACATTGCTAGTATACACAAATACTGGCATAACAGTTTTTATCTGTACACATTAAACCATCTTTACCATCTATAGCACTCTCACAGCTATACCCATCCCTATTTTTCAGCACAATTATAAGCAAAACAAAAAATAAGTTAATGAAAATTCTTGTGCTTGACTGACCCCCTCCAATCCACTTAGCACAGGAACTCTGCACAAAAAAGTAATGCAATCATCTCCCTAAATTACCTCACCCCCAACCACAAGACTACATCTGGACATTACAGACAAACCTCCCTTTCTCAATGTATTAGCAGAAAAATTATGGACAAATGTAAAACAGTGGTACAACCACAGCCCTCACCCCCTCCCCAACCCTATTAGCACAAGAATAGTGGACAAAAGTAAAATACTGGTACAACCACAGCCCCCACCCCCCCAATCCTCTTAGCACAGGAATTCCGGACTAAAGTAAAATAGCCTATCAACAAATAAGGAACAAAGTACCAAATAAATCAAGACAAAGAGTTATTACACCAACTTAAGAAATAAAAAAGACAAAGAGTTATTACACCAACTTACAATGGAAACCCCCCAAAAATCCACAAAAATACTGGATAATTAACAGCATCCTTCACCCTGGCAAAACCACACCCCCCTTCCTAATATACCCAAAAGCACAGCTACCAATGCAGAACACTAACAAATATTCCACTGAAAGCATTCTATCACTAACCAAAAACAGCAAACCACCTAACATCAATCAACATCTCACCCAACAAAAATAGCTTAACATTCTCCTTCCAGCCCATCTCCACAAAGGCCGTTGAAAAACTCCTAAAAAATCAAACCTCCTGCAAATGCAGCTGATAATCTATCAGCAGAATTTCTAAAAATAGCAGCCAAAGCCACTTCTTACACTCAATACTTAATAGATCCATGACTGAGCAATATGTCCCAACCATCTGGAAAATATCACACATTGCACCCTTCCACAAAGGTGGAAACTCGGCAGAATGTACCAATTATACGGACACAGAAATTCACTCCCCACTATCTAAGCTCTTAGAATGATGCATTCATTCTCAGCTTCTGCAGTATCTCACAACCAATAATTTACTTGCCAAATCCCAACACGGCTTCAGGCCTCAGAGTACAACTGCCTTCCCCGGTTCTACCAACACCATCAGTTTAGAAATGAAGGTAAAATATGATCATCAGTCTTTCTAGATTTGTCAAAGGCCTTTGATACAGTGTCGCACAACAAACTACTAACTACTCTCGCCAACCTTAATCTCAGCCACCTAGCCATCATATGGCTCCAAAGATACCCAACAGGTCATAAACAGGCAATAAAATGGCTCCATTATCTATCCCCTCTACCCCTAGTCACATTAGGAGTCCCACAAGGCTCCATCCTTGGTCCACTTCAGTTTAGTGGATTTACTAACAATCTCAATACCACCACCTCCCTAACATCCACAATCCAATATGCAGATGACTCTACACTTATGTGGCGCAACTACCATGCAACGGCTCATATCACAAGCCAGGCTGAAATAAGCCAGTCTTTACCACTTACCCCATACTCCTAAAATATGTTCACTTAGACATCACCTCATAAGACTGCCCATCTATCCATGGTCTAGCAAACTCTATGTAATATCCTTTTCTTCTCACTGTCCCATCATCTATCTCCCCTCCTTTTCATCACACCTAGCCCTCTCTCTCTCTCCACTTCATTACACATACAGCATAAATACTACCTGTAAAAATAATGAGCCTAGTCTACCTCTTGCCCCCAATAGCTGACTCACACACTCTCCTGTTAACCAACTGGAAATCAAAATTAAATGTACATTATAGCTCACATTCCCTTATATTGTGTCTTGTAAAAACAGATAAATCTACTTATTTTAAATACTTCTACCACTTATGTACTAAGATAAGTAAAAAATAACAGATAATTATCCATTTTTGTTTAAATAATTGCTATGTTGTCTTTACAAATGTGTTACCACATGGAGCTTTTCTCCCTGGGCCTCTGCTGAAAATGGGTTCTATCCCAGTTGGACTAGCGAGTAAACACATGTAAAATAAATAAATAAAATAAATAGTACAACCACAGCCCTTCACCACCAATTCTCTTAGCACAAGAACTCTACACAAAAGTGAACTAAAACTGGTACAACCACAGCCCCTCACCCCTATCCTTAGCACAAGAACTCTAGACAAAAGTAGAATAAAACTGGTACAAACATAGCCCCTCACCCCCTCCCGTTCTCAGCGCAAGAAATGTGCACAAAAAAAGTAATGTGATCACCTCCAAAGGTTACCCCCCCACAAAAAATAAAGTTAAAACTAAACCCAAAAACTTACCTTTTGTGCTGTTAACAGAAGGCTGCTTCAACTCCTCTGCTCCCTCTTCATGACTGAAGACTGATCTGTTCTGCTTGCTTTCCCTCCAGACCAATGCAGTCTTTTTTAAATTGCCCTTAAAACAAATGTTTTCCAGACCTTTTAGAAACTGCCCTTAGAAAGACAGTTGAAAATAGTGTTGTCCAATGTCCATGACCAGCCCTAAGATTTAAGTCCACCTTTGTTCCGTTCTCCATCCTTACGCTGGTAATCCAAACTCTGCTCGATCTGCTGCTGATATGCTAAAAGGAAAACAACTCTGTTAAAAAACAAGAGAAGTAATCCTTATTAGCCACACGTGCATTTTTAAAGGCAGTTGATACAGGAAGTGCTTTGCAAAGATCCATCAGGTCCTTCCTTCATCACCTCGTTGTTTATATAATAAAAAAAAAAAAAAAGACAACTTAGTTCCCTGGCTGCTGCAGCCAATCAGATCCCTTGCATCACTGAAGTGGACCTGACTGAGTGCAGCTTACGGATGAATCACAAAAAAAAAGAAAAACAAGTTTACAACTGCACAGTGACATCAAAGAACCATGCAGACATCCACAAGGTGCTGAGCCGAGGAAGTAATGGATGGAGCAACCCGTGGCTGCTGGATGGGGGCCCTTGTTTGCGGGGAGATAACTGGGGACTCCCCACGGCTGCAGGTTTTGCAGGTGCCTAACGCCAGTTATGTGCTTTGTCTTAGGTCACACTCGTAAATGGGCCTTTGGCTTAATGGGATCCACACTGTTAGAATTAACTAATGAATCAGTAAAGATGCAGACAAACAAAAAAAATGTGGACTGAGAGTAGTTTTGAAGCCAAAACTTCAGTATGCCCGCAATGCTGCATTAACAGATTTCTTGTATGTATAACCTCACTTTGCTATCAGCACTAGAGGTATAGTGAAGTTGACTCCAATAATTATTTTGTTCAGTAGTTCACTTTAGGGTAGCTGTTTAACTTTCTTTTATCTTATAGAAGTGATTTATTATTGTTCTAAGAGAAATAGGTCAGGACATGATGTCTAAAATTTCCTGACCTTGAAACAAGTGTCCGCTGACAGATCTAACCACTGCACATGTCTGTCACCACTTGTCAATACATTGTAAATAAGTGATGTGTTATTGCTTACTTTCCTGAACTTAAAGTGCATTCTTGGTTCATATATCCTGCCCATCCTTAGAAAAAAAACAGAAAAACTGAAATGTGGGCATGTAGAATTGGGTTGTTACCCTTAACCCAGTGCTGTCTTCATCCACTGGCTGCCAATAAATGTAATTCAGTATACATGCCTTAATGTTCACTGTGTCACACTAATCACAGTTGAATTTGCCTATCTGATACCAGAATATGTTCATAATTGAGGCTGAAGCATCTTTTGCGTAACATCTAATTGGAAGTATGAAAACACTACTTTGTTTTATTTCCCCTAGTATAAATAAGATGAACTGCTTTCCTCACATATGAAAGGAAGGAAAGGTTAGAGAAGTATTTCACAGCCCAGGCCACAAGATGTTAAATTTAAAGTTAGATGGCCTGTGGAGAAAAGCTCCACAGTAAAACACTAGTAAATATAACAGTATGATACTCAAACATTACAGATAAAACATTCTGACATGTCTGCTATACAGAATTTTTCATTTAATCAGCGGTATAAAGAGCAATGTAAGTGCAGCCTTGTCACACAGCTTAAGTATAGTTAAGTATATAAACCACAAGACAGCTGCAAGAGAGTGCAAGGAAAGTATCCTGCTAGTTAAAGGGAGCATGAAAAATATTGTAGACTGCTGTTAGTACAGACTGTAATGAGAATATGTTGTATAGGGAACTAAGGTATGGAGAAAGGATCAGAGAAGGATTAGGTAAATAGTAAGTGGTCAAAAAGGGAGTTTAGGAGCAGAGAATAGAGGAGCAGAATAAGGAATGAGCTGGGCTAAATGGGAGTTGATAAGGTAGGGTATGAGAGAATGTATAAAAAGGAGATTGAGAAAAGAGGGAAGGTAGGGTACGGTAGAGGGTAAAGAGGCCAGGGAGGATTTTTACAATTACATGTCCAGGTAGTATTTAGATAATCTTTTAGCGCTTTCTTGAATTAGTGAGTCTGGTTGATTTTTCTCAGGGACCTGGGAAGCTTCTTCCATGGCAGGGCCTGTAAGTAGCTATAAAGTTTTTGTCCAGAAGATCTGGGTTTATAAACTTCTAGGTGATATTGATCAGAGCTCTTAAGAGTTGTAGGTAGGATATATAGGGAGACTAATGAGGAGATGTCACGGCAGGAGAAGGCTTTCTACAGGATGGAATGAATGACAGTCAGATGAGGAAAGTAGAAGATGGTGAAAAAATTCAAACCAGTTTAATGTCTTGCGAGCCAGAGAGTGACGAGATTTAGATGGCTGGTTTGAAGTAGATCTAGCTACTTTATTATATGTTGTTTCAAGTTTAGTGAGGAGACTGGATTGTAAGTTAGTTAAGATTTGCAAACTATAGAAGAGATTAGTAAGCTTAATTTTTGATGGGTTTTCTTGATACAATGTAACACATGAAGGTCAAATTGGTCATCTATGATGGCACCGAGAAGTTTAGTATGGGTTTCAACCTTAATGATTGTCTTGTTAAGGGACGTAATGGTGAATGTGGATTTGTAGTGGAACAGTGGTTTAAGGAGGAAAAGTAGAAGTTACGTCTTTTTGGGCTTCAGTATGAGTTGATTACTGGAGATCCATTTTTAATAAGGTTGAAAGATTTTTGTGTAAATGTATGTAGGTAAGAGAGGGTATCTGAAGTGGTGATGACTGTGGAGTCATCAGCATACTGTATAAGGGATGGTTGCAGACGGGAGGTGTAAAGGTGATTTATAAAAGGTTAAAAAGTAAGGGACCAACTACTGATCCTTGTGGGACTTCCATCTTTTTTTTTCATTTAAAAACTTCTTGTCTGTTGGATAGATAGCTTTGGAACCAGAAAATAGTAGCAGTTGAAAGATTAAGGTGAGAGAGTTTGGAAAAGAGAACAGAGTGAGAAACCTTATCAAAAGGTTTGGAGCGATCTAGAAAGACAGGAGACCAGCTTATTATTGCCTCTAGCTAGAGCGACAGAGTGTGCAAAGGAGATGAGGGCTGTTGTGGTACTGTGGTAATGGTGGCAGCCATGTTGTGTAGGTAAGAGTAAGTTTTCTTGGATGAGATAGTCTAAGATTTGTTTATAAACACAATTTTTGAGAGAGGAGATAGCATTGTTATAGGCCAGTAGTTAGAAAGTTCAGTGCAGTTTTCACCTTTGTGAAGGGGTATTCTATAGAACTGTTTCCACAGAGAGGGGACTGTAGATTCACTTACTAAACAGTTTATGAGAATGGAAATGGGATAAGCTATAGAGTTGGCAGCAGCCTTAAGGAAGAGTGAAGGTAGGTTATCTGCTGATATGGAGCAAGGTTTTAGTTTAAGGATAAAATTTTTGATGTATGTAGTTTGTAGAAATTGGTTTTAGTGTGAAGGGATTATTGAGTTAAGGAGGGATGGAAGAATTGGAGGGTTCAGTGGAGTTTGAGGTATGCTTAAGTTTACTAATTGTATTGATGAAGTATGAGTTAAGAATGAAAGCAGTTTCTTGGGAGTATTATTAGGGCAGGGGTTAGGACTACAAGGGTTTCCTGGGTATAAGATTTGACTGATAGTATTCCAAAATTTTTTGGGATTTCTACTGTGTGTAGTTTGGGGTTTATGGTAAATTTTTTTGTCTGTGTTGAGTTTTTTTGGTGAGGTTCCATAGTTCCTTACATGCTTGGTAGTGAGTGGGCAGTTTGGTCTGAGCCCAGAGTTTTCAGGCATTATCTTTTTTTTTTTTGTATTAGGGAGTGTGTAGACTGGCTAAGCCAGGGAAAACATTGCAATTTGACTTTTTTTGTTCTAAGAGGTGCAAGGAAGTTGAGGGTATTAAAAATGGTGTTAACTTGTTGAAGAGCTTCATCAAGAGGTAGGTAAAAAAGGAAAGATCAGTTGACAGATGAAAGAATGTTCATGTAATGGATGGAAATTGGGTAGTCTTCAGCACTCTATAAATTTATGTGGTGTAGGAAGGTGGCCAGAGAATCTTTGGGCACAGATGAGAGAGTGGTCACTTACAGCATCAGATAGAGACTGAGGGTGGTGATAGAGGTTAGGAATGGAGACAAGAATCCAATCAATGATGGATATACAGTTAGTTGGTTTATTAAAGTGGGTGGAAGTTGAGATACGTGAGTGAAGATATATAAGTTTGTACTGGAGCTTGGACAGGTTGAAGCTAGGGGTAGCCAATTGATGTTTATATCACCTAGTAGGGTAGGATGGTTTATTAGATATGTAATTTGTAAACCAGGAGAGGATTTGTTGTAAAATAGGTATATTATCAGCAGAGTGAAATGAAAGAGGAGGGTTAGATAAGGGGATATGGTGAGATTGTTGGAGTATACTATGGCGGCACCTCCACCATTTTTGGTTGTTCTGTCAAGACTTAGGATGTTATAACCTGGGGGAGAAATTCATCTCAGATGTGTGGTTTAAGCCAAGTTTCTAACATAATTTTTATATTGAGAGAATATTGGGCTACCCAAGTATGAAATTCATTTACTTTATTGGGAATACTATGGCTATTGATTGAAAATAAAGATAAATATTTTGTGATAGAGTTAGTGCAGAGGTACCAATTGTGATGTTAGTGAGGTTAAAGGTGGATTGCTGTGAGGACCAGGATTTGGATAAATGTCACCAGAAAGATGTAAAGTTTTACATGGGTAGAGTAAGTTTGTTTTGAAGAGGTGAAGGAAGTGATTTTTATGCTTAGTTTTAGGATATAAAAAGTTGTACGGGGGGGGGGGGGATTTTGATCTTGGGAAGGGTAAGGTTGGTAGAAGGAAAGTGTGCGGAGGATATGTGAGAAAAGTACTGTGTTTCAGCATGTGAGGTGTAATGAGTAGATGTTGGAGGGTGATGGAGTGAATTCATTTTTATATGATATGAGGTAGGATAGGAATAAAAGGAGGAGAGTGAACAGGAAAATTAGTAACACTGTGGGGGGACTGAGATGAATGTGAATAGAAGGAATGTGTTTAAGTATGAAATGGGTTCAGCAGGTGGGTCGTATGCAGTGTAGGAGTAGTAGGAGGAAGGGAAATGGATATAGTAGGAGTAGAAGAGTTCCATGAAAGAAACGTGGTATTTGTTGATCCATGAAAGAAAGATGCATTTATATTGAATCAGCGAATGCTTAAAAAAGTGAACGCTGATTCATCTACCATTTGAGTGAACGCTGAAAATCCCGAACACACAGAACTGCGATTTTTTTTATCAGGGAAAAAATTGCTGGACCGGTTTTGGGTGTTTGACTTTTCCTCCACTGTGGTGCGATCTCGGAGTTGGTATATTTAAGTAGGGGTAGGGGGCGAAGCCCCCCACATTAAATACTGTTTTTTAAGGGTTTTTTTTTTTTTTTTTTTAGTGGAACAGCGTTTTTCGCTGTTATGAGCATTTGGGATTTTCAGCGTTCAGTGAACTAGGGTCGGTCAATCAGCGTTCACTTTTTTAAGCGTTCACTGATTTAATATAGACCCAAGAAAGATGATACTAGTTAATCGACAATGACAAATGTGTTCATAAAAATGTTACACTTCCTACAGCAATCTAAAAATCACAGAAACTGCATACTAGTAATTGTACATTAAAATATCAGTCACTAATGTCTCCTATTTTTGTCTTGCACCCATATGTAGTAAGTAAACTGTTGTATAATGGCAATCACCTTGCATACATTTAGCAAACATTTTATTAAGAATGTAATAGTTTTATATTACAAAACATATAAAAATGTTGCACTTCTGAAAGAGACTAACGCACAAAAAATAAGTACATGACTGTTTTAAAAGGCATATACCAGCATGATAATCAATTCAATATGCTACACACTCCTGAGTACCACCATTTGTAATATTCTCCAAATTAAACTGTTCTGAAACATAAGGGAATACATACATGGATATAATAAATGAATACATGCAAAGTAATTTGCATAAAGTGTTCACAAAAGATGATGCAAAGACTTTTACAATGACTAATGTATCAATCTATTAATTTTCTAAAACACTTGTCACAGCAAAGTTTGCAACATACTTTTTCCCTACCCAAAGCCTCAGTGTATTCTGCAGCATCTTCAGGTATTTACAATAAAGATGAGAACTATAACCCCCAAAAAGAAACAAAAAACATCTTAAGCATGCTGCCCAGCTCCCATCCAGTGAATAGTGCTAGTACCAGTCCAGTAAAAAAATCTGATGTGAATGGAATACCTCACCAGTGTGCTAACTTTGACAGCTTGTAAGCCATCGATTAAGTGACTACAATTGTCATCACTTAACAGACAGCTCCTACTCTGTGCAGCTGTCAGACCATCCTTTTCTTAAAGCTAAGTTGTCAAACTTTTTTTTTTAATTCTGATGGGGGGTTTCCAAATAGGTGTGCTGCCCAGGATGCAAAATATTGTAGGTACTTCTCTGCCTGGTGCACCTCCAATCAGAGGCACCCAGGGGGTGTCATCATCAGGTTTCAAATAACCTCAACTTGATGCCTCTCAGTGAGGAAAAGCAATGGCATTACTATGATCATTTCCTAAATGTTTATGCTTCTCACTCTGTCACAGACTGCAATTTTAGCTAATCTTTAAAGAACCTCCTGAAATTTGTAAATGCAATCAGGTTTCCAGCTGGGCATGGCATAGTGGCACAGCGGGTAGCACTGTTGCCTAAGGTCAAGAGGTACCCTGATTTGATTAGTGGCTGGAATGCCT
The DNA here is from genome assembly GCF_019279795.1 of Protopterus annectens. NCBI lineage: Eukaryota > Metazoa > Chordata > Ceratodontiformes > Protopteridae > Protopterus > Protopterus annectens. The sequence continues at coordinate 709,652,044 of NC_056743.1, forward strand.
TCTTTGTGGATTCTGCATGCCTTCCTTGTGTTCACATGGATTTTTCTGGGTGTTCTGGTTTCCTCCCATAGTCCAAATATTTGCAGTAGGTGGATTGGACACACTAAGTTGGTCTTAGGTGTGAGTGTGCATGTGAGTGTGGGGTGTGGAAGGACCACACAAGAAGCACTAGCCACCCATCATTGGGAACATTAGCTCTATTTGATTGTCACTTTTGCTGTGACTCCCTCAACCCACATACAAAAATAGGAAAAAATGGTTATGGATGCATGGATGTTGTGGCTGAGTTACATAATGTAAGCTCTCAAACTTCTGAAAGTGGAACTGTTTTCTAGGAAATAATCAAAGCTCTTAACTCTTGGTTAAAATAGGGACATTGCAAGCTTTTTCCTATCACTTACATAAGCCCTCACCACCAATGCCTATGATGTCTCCACTAAACAAAAAATCTGATCTCTCTCTTCAACATATGATTCATGATCAAGACTCCGAGATGTTTTAGTTCAATTCCATATCATCATTGTTTTTACCTGCAAACTGCAATCTACTCAATTCTTTTCCTGGAGACAACTATGCTCTCTGGTTATAAAACGTACCCCTCAATTGTCTAGATTTTTGCCTCATATCTTTGGTGTGTTTCTCACAAAATTTGTGGATTTCTGGCAAATCACTCAAGACTGAAGTCAATAAATAATGACATACATTTGAATTTCTGATTTCATATCCTAGAGAAAATGCATGCTAACACAAATCCTGTTATTCTACGGGCAATATTTAAAATCTGTCCATATTTCTGAATCTTTGTCCACTCACTCGTTTAGGTTTTGTTCAGATTTCTTGTGTTTTACAGTTATGTTTGAAAACAATTACTCTCACTGTAGCTGATTCACACAAACTGAATAGACTGAATGACGTTAATATTAATGTACAGTTAAGTAATAGGTAACACTTTTGTATGTGCAGCCCAACGATATTGTCTGTAAGGTCAAATGCAGTGGGGGTTTAGAATGTGTTCATTCCATAATAGGTAGTATTAATATTCCTTAGCCAAAAAAGGTTACCCACAGAATGAGACAGGATACTTTTCTTATCTTTATTATTAAATGTTGTGTGATAAAGTCAATTTACAATATGCATGCAATCCAATTTAAGGTCTGTAAAAAGAAAAAAACATGGCATAAATTTTTCTGCAGTAGATGTTACAGACAAATGGTCTAGGAATGAAATAATCCAATACTACATAATACAAGATGATAAAATCCAAACAAAACAATGAATAAAAAAATGGCTATATGAGGTTGCATATTTTCAGTCTTCAAGCATGCTACCCCCCGCTTATTTTAATCTGCCTAGATGACACTGTCCCTTCTTAATTTTATCTCTTCTTGTTTCACCATCGTTGATATTTTCACCCAAAATCTAACTCCCACAGCTAATACCTCCCAGCTTCCTCAGTCCATTGATATAACCTCCCCCTGCCTCCACTGCTGAATTATCACACCTTATAATCATTTCCCTTATTGGCTGCCATTCCAGCCCTCTCTCTGCACATTATCTACATTTGTTCTGTAAAATTTTAACACCACAACAAGGCCCCCATAAACTTCTATTTTTTTTTTTGTTTGTTCATTTAGTTTTTCAACTTTTTTTCACTTTATTATTCTAACTAATCTTTGTAATCCTCCATTTTTACATTGCCTTTCTCTCTCTTTCTCTTTCTTTCTGACTTTCTTCTTTGTTTCAAAGATTCTACAAATAACTAACAATGTCAGCATCACTATCTTCTTTATTTTTATTATTTTTCTAACTAGTCTTTGGAGTTCCTCTTTTTTGCATTCCCTGTCTCTCTCCTTTTAGCTATCTCTATCTCTCTCCCCCCAACATCCTCCAACTTCCTAGTGACTGTACTTTGTTTTATTCTTCTAATTAGTGTTTGCAATTCCTCCTTTTTGCAGTGCCTTTCTCTTTCTCTCACTTTGTCTCTCTACCTGAATTATTTCCATTTCCTAGTGTCTCTACATTTAACTGATAATGTCACCACAATGTTTCCTCCATTCTTTTTACTCTAGCCATTTCCTCAAATTCCATATGTCTACATCCTCACATGACTGCTTTATTTTGACAGTCATGCTTGTTATCTACTTCTTCTGCTTGCTTTTAGAGGCGCAGGCACCATCAAAACAAATGTATTTACTTGCTTTAGGGACATTGCACTGCCAACATTTGTTATCATTCTAACTTCCCTCTTTGCACTGTCTCACTGGTGTCTGCAACCATCTATCTCAGCTCTAACTCTCAGCTCTACATCCTTTACATGAAGAACTTATTTCACTGTCTCAAATTACACATATCTCTAAAACCTCCGTCTATTCTACTTCAGGCAATTCATCTTGCTGCCATGCTGACTTATTCCCATTTCCCTTCTCAACACCTTCCCTAAGTACACGAATACCATTCTACCCCCATCTCTAATGCTACACCTTTCCAGTTTTCCCAGAGAACTATACTCACTCAGTTGCCCCCCTTTCCCCATCCCCTTCCATATGAAACAATTCTTTCAAATTTTTAAACCTCATTTCCCTCCCCTAGCATACTCTACCAGTTGGAACAGCTCTACAAGGTATCTTCCTTTCTACTCCTGCTGTGCCTCCATTACATTTTTCTCCAAACTGCCTACTTCTCACAGCCCAACTCCCTTTCAACTGACCAGCTCATATTTCTTCTTATTAAAATTTCCTCCTTAAGGTTCATAGGTAGGTATTAGGCTATTGGCCCTAGGGCCTATATAAGCCTAGCCAAAAAGGTACACTGGCTTTCGCCACCCAGGAAAATTATTTTCATGTGCCCCTGTCAAGCATAGCCACATAAGTGATCCCCGGAGTGAATTTCCTATTTCCCATCCAATCATCAAGATTGTTCTTGAAGAGTGCTGATGAGGAGCTCTGTTTGACGTAAGTAGGTAGTCTGTTCCAGAGTATGGGAAGTCTCTGGGACAGGAATCTATCCCTCCAGCATGTTCTGTTTATTGTGGTGACAAGGTTTAGGTCCCTAGAGCGTGTAGCTCGGAGGGATTGGGATTTCTTTAAGTGGAGCATGTCCAACAGCTCTGGGTTTGACATAGTTTTGTATGTTAGGTAGAGATCACCTCTGAGTAAGGTGATATGCGACAGAGTAAAGCTGGAGTTTTTTGAGACGGTCTGCGTAGGGCATCTGTTTGAGGCCAGTAATCCTCTCTGTGAGCTATTTCTGTGGCCTTTCCAGTTGTTGTAGATGTCTTGTGAGGTACATACCAAAAGGGGCATTGTACGCTATAATGGGGTCTAATGATTGATGAATAGAGGGAAACAATGACCTCTTTTTTTTCTGGATGAGAAACCTTTTGTGATGAGGTGTGCCACATAGAAGGATTTCCTGACCACTGTGGCGATGTGATTATCAAAGGTGAGACTACTGTCCACCTGTGTCCCAAGGTCTCATCACACTTTCAGTGTTAAGTAGACTACCACCTATGTGGTATGTCATGGGTACAGAGTTTTTACCAAAGGGGATGACAATGCACTTTTTAGCATTGAGCTTGAGGCCATGGCTTTGACACCAGGCATCTTTCTTAGTGAGACCCTTTTGTAGGATGTCCACATCGTTTGGAGTTTCAGTTATGGCTCTTAGTTTGCAGTCATCTGTGAACTTAGTTAGCCAAAGACCTTCCGTGTTAGCTTGTACTTCAGAGAAGTAGATACCAAACAGGGGAGGACCCAGGACTGAACGCTGTGGTACTCCACTTGTCACTGGTCTGAAGTCTGATTTGGAGTCTGCTACTTTCACAGTGTGGGTTCTGTTAGTAAGCCAGTTGGCAACACCCATCTTGTGACATAGGGATTTATACCTAGTTTAGTGAGTTTATCTATAATTCCAGAGTGGGGGATGGTGTTTAAAGCCTTGGTGAGATCTAGATAGGCTGTGTAAACCACCTTACCCTCATCTATGGCTTTGGTGACTGCTTCAAAGAAGTCTATCAGGTATAGGAGACATGATCTGCCTTTAAAAAACCCAAATTGTGTGGGGTCCAGAGTTTGGAGATTACCAATGTCTTTGTTTATGAGTTTCATGGTGATACGTTCCATGGCCTTGTAGACCAAACTTGTCAGGCTAATGGGGCGGTCATTCCCAGGGTCTATCATGGCTCCCCCTTTGTGGAGTGGGATAACCATTGCAGTGCGCCATTCAATGGGAAACAAAGCATGAAGTGAGGCTATGACTGAACATGGTACTTAGGAGGTGTGCCAGTTCATTTTATAGTTCGTGTAGAATGCAGCCTGGGATGTTGTCAGGTCCCATGGATGCTGTGTTCTTGGCTTTGGAGAGTGAGGTTTTTACCTGTGCAGCCATGATTACAGGAAGTTTACATTCTTTCGGTATAGAGATGGGCCCTTTAGGGGGTGAGAGGGGGGTAAAGTTAGCACTGAACCTATCTGCCAGGATGTTGGCAATATCAGTTGGTTCTGTATATTTAGTGCCATTGTGCTGTAACTCAGAGCAGATCTGAGTGTTGCCATTGAGATTCTTGACATAGCTATAGAATGCTTTGTGGTTATCCTTAGAATCAGTGGCCCAAACTTCTATGATTTCATTGATCCCTTCATCATTTGTCACAAGCCACCAGTCCCACTCCTGCGTCCTGACACCCCTTATACATTGTTACAAAAAAATGCACATCTACTCTTCACAGAATCAATATCTGTCTTACAACTTCCACCTCTACTTGGCCCCACCTTCTTCCATTCACACTCCATGGTCTCTCTCTTCATATCTTTGGAATAGGACTATAATCTACCAAGGTGCATGAAATATCATTGAAACCACCATTATTTTATTGCATTCACTTTCCGTAACTGAGTAGAAGTTTTTTTTTCACCCTATGCACCCTTCAGCACAGGTCTAAATTTATACTCACCATAACCAAGTTCCCCTTATATCTTCCAAAGTATTTTCCATGTCAAACATCGATTATCTTGGGTAGACCTCATCTTTTATCCAACATCTCTCTTTCCTTGCTTCATTCAACCAACCCATCAACAGCTTATCTATTCTGAGACAACGTAATTTAACTGAGGACATTTTCTGCATTGCTAAACTAGGATTTAAAGATCTGGCTGTTTTCAGAGATACAGAGATACAAACCAAAGAAAGAAAACATAGTCTGAAGTATTTAAATGAAGTGTGGAAAGATGTACAGATTTAAGCAAACAAATGTTAATTGTAAGGGAAAAGTAAATGCTGTGTAAGGTAAACAGTATGGAAAGATTATGGCACAAAGGTGAGCATAGAATTTTAAATGGTAGTGCTGGGTGAACATAGGATGTGATTGGCTGAAGAAAATGGCCTACGTGCATGCCTGTTTTTACAGCAAATAAAAACTGCTGTTCTCACTTTCCTTGTTTTGGCTAGCTAGCAGAATTTAAGCCTTCACATTTCTGAATGAGAAACACAGAAAAATGAAGTAGGTGATAACCAACAGGCTTAGAATTAAAGTAGTCAAAAGAAGAAACCATTTAATTGTTTGAATGTACACAATATTGAACATTTGTTGGTTAAAGTTTCAAAACATCAGACTGGCTTTTTATTCTGGTTACCAGCATTTGTGGGGAGTTGTGAGGGGACAGCTCCCAACTCAGGGGTGCAGGGTGGCCTTCCCCCTGAAAAAAGCTGAGTTTTTTTTTTCAAGTTGCCAAGATTCAACATTTTCTAATTCAAATCTTTTTTACACCTTTGTTTTTTTCTACCTTTTGATACAGATCCACCAAAAAGATATACGCAGAGAAAACAATCCGTGCATTTATTTATGGATAAAGGCCAGCAATAGTTTGCTGATGTGCCTGAGGAAAGCAAATGTTACAAGAAAATGGAATTTGTACACTTAGTTGTCCTTGTATATTCCAAACCAAACTTAGAGCTAGTCAGTGAATAATGACAGCTATCAAGTTATCGGGACATGTGAAAAAAAACTGGAAAGCAATATATCTCGAGAAAAAGTAATGACAGATATAGGAACACCATCTTGAAGAAAAGTGATAGATATAAAAATATGATGATGAAGTTAGAGGTAAGCAAGAAGATGAAACCTTATCAAGGAAGTCATCAGCTCTGATTGCTATAAACAGTGAAATGAAAGAACAATTAAATGATAGCTGGCAAATGACTATGGGGTATTCACTCTTTAATTTGGATGTTATTCTAATGAATTATATTGTACAAAGTGTCTGTAGTGGATATGGATGTATACATTTTCTGTGTATAGGGGTGGCACAGTGATGCAACTTTAAGGATTGCAACTTCACAGGTGTTGCTCATCTGGTTTATGTGCTAGATGGAGTGATTTCTGCTTGGCATGTCTAGGCCTTACCTGCATTCCCATGTGTCTTTTTTTTTTCAATTCTCTAGTATCCTTCTAGATACAAAGTATTTAGGTAGCTGATTTGAAGAGCATCTAAATTGCCCATAGATATTTTTTCCTTATGCTCACTGTAGAACAGGATACGCTCTGGCTCCCATATCATACTAAACAAAATAGTGTGTAGCAGAAAATGAATGAATCATATAGTATGGTTTTATGCATTTCATGAGTTATTTTTTGGCAGCAAAACAAGACTGTACAGCAGTTTAGAAGAAATCTGTTAAAAACGGATTGTAAAAAAATTCAATAGAATTATATTACTTAGAAGAGATAAAAAAATAACTTAAGCAACTCAGGAAATATGTGCCTGATTACTCCATTATCTGAACTAGTAACTTAAAGCAACTCCGGAAATGTGTGCCTGATTGCTCCATTATTCGGATCTTGCAGCATTATCCTTTAGACTCTGCTGTGCTGAAAGAGTAAAGAATAAGAAAACCTGGGAGTATGTAATGTGCACATTGTAAAGTTAGCATGACACTGATTTGCTTTTCATTCTCTCACAGATCCATGAATGGACACATATCAAACACAAATTGTACAAACAGAATGCATTCAATATATGCATAATAAAAAAATTCACTCCCTGCCTGCTGTAATATACTTTTACCTTGAAATATACAAACTCAGTTTTTTTGAAGTATTAGATGAAAGACTGTATATCCATATGAAAATAGTTTATATATCTATCTATCTGAGAGAGATAAATATATAAATATATTACTGAGTCACATTTCTTGTATATTGATCTAAGAAGCAGTTTTATTTTGCTTCTTTTATTAAGGATAATTAAATTACAGTTCTCCAAACTTATAACCATATGTTCTTTACTTGTTGCATTTCTTTGTCATATGTCACAGCAGTCTTAATAGCATTTCTTCAGTGTTTGTCTTGTTTTCTTTTCCCTGTCACATACCAGAAGGCTTAAAGGAAAACTCCAGGCTCCAACACATTCAAACTCAAATGCTAGTTGTCTTTTATCCTTGTAAAATCAGCCTAGCCACCTGCAGGAATGCAGTAGAAGGTTTTGGAGTCCTATATTTCTCCCCTTCCTAAGCATAGGGCAGGGATGCCCATCCCCCATTCTTTTGTATCGCATGCTTTCAGGTGGAATTCGTCTCCATCTGTATGACGTACCTTCGACACAGTAAAATCAGTAATTCCCCTGTCCTGATGTTCCCTCCACACTGTGACATAGACATGTTCAAGGGCTGCCCAGTAAACAGCTGCTGTAAATTACCTGTTGTGAAACTGTAGTACGAGCGTTGTTTCCTTCAGGACTGAAACCATTATCGGAGCCAGAATATTCTTTACTGAAACTGCATCTGAAGGGCTTGAAAACTTATCACCTCCACAAACTTTTTGGTAAGTTGACTGTATAATCTTTTTACTCCATACAAATCTGTCCCTCCAGTTGTACCGCAAGTGTATTTGAGCTTTTTTGTTAAAGGGTTACATACACATGCCTACAGTCAGTTACTCACATTCACCAAAGCTTGACTTAGCTACATTGGTGGTCTGTGGTAGGTGAAATAGTTTCAATTTATACTGCACAGATTCCCACCACTGACATAGGTGGCACTGCAAAAACATTGCACATATTTACACCTCTGTAACATAACCCTGCCCAGCACTTGTGCACATGTGTTTGGGCATCTTTGAATCCCATGCTGTGTAAGACTTCTAACTCTGTTTTGGTAAAGATTTGAATTATAGTTAATCCTTATCATCGGTATAAGGGTTATTCGGACTTTTTGGTGACTGTTAAGAAAGAAAGCAGTGTATTAGTTTTAATGCTATTAGTATCATTATAATACTATATTAGTATATATCTACGGGGCTTAAAATCTGTTATAGATGATCACATTTTTAATTGCTACCACAAAATATGTGAAAGTTTAAAAGTCAGTCGTGTTTAAGAAAAAAAATGTTTTGATTGAAAAACAGTAGCAAATATAATTATGTACACTGTTTTTGCATACGTGTTCTTAAGTTTATTCATCAAAATATATACATATTTACTGATCTTATCAGGGGCGGCTCATGCTATAGGACTGTAGGACTGCAGCCCTCCCACCTAGAAAACAAAAAGAAAAATGAAAAGTAATAAAAACAGTTAACTACGAATCCCGGAAGTCCACCCTTGCGCACACGCACTGGTCAGAACCCAGAAGAACTCCAGACTGCTTTGTCAAGCAGTCCAGATAAGGGAAAAGGCATCTCTGCCCCATAAATGCCCGGAAGTTTGTGTGGTGACGACTACACAGAACAGAAGAACTCCGGACTGCTTCTTCTGCAGGCTGGACCAATCAGGAGAGCTTGTGTGGCTGGAACCATTTGGGAGAGAGGTGAGTTTTGTCTTGCGACTGGAGGATTTACTGTTAGCTTGCATGGGTGAGGAGCTCTCTCCAGGAGCATGGATTTATTTACTCCATTGCTTGCAGGGCTGGATTGGATTTATTTTCCTGATGTTGGATTACTTGCAGGGCTGGATTTACTTTCCCGATGTTGGATGGTCTCGCAGCCATTCTAGGTGAGGATTGTTTGGTTCTCGCATGGCTGGATTTGTGTGTGTGTGTGTGTGTGTGTGTGTGTGTGTGCATGTGTGTGTGTGAGTGAGAGAGAGGGTGATTGTGTATGCTTTGTTTGAATTGCTATCTTTTTTTTGAGAAATCTAATGTCTGCTGTGGGAAACCGCAATGATAAGGTATAGAAATGCTTCTGACGTACTGTGAGCCTAACTAAAGTGAATTCAGAGTGTGTATTGAAAAGTGCTGTGGGAGCAACCATTGTTGAAAAGACCTGTTTCATGAAGCCTTAAATTACTTCTAACTTGTTGGTGTATCCTTAAGAACTGTGATTACAAGCTGTAGAGTTTGGGTTTTTGGAAATGTGTTCAGTTAACTAAGGGGAAATACATTTAGGTTGCTTCAGATTAAGCTGTACTGTACTAAATAAAGTCACAGGCTTTCCTCTGCTACAACAAGAAGTAAAAGTTGGACTACAAGAGTAAAGTAAGTGAAATAATGGTTAAATCAGGTTTATAGGAATTGCATTGAAAACAGTGGTAGAATGCTAAGTGCTGTTGAGTATCTTAAAGTAATATGGAAATGCGGGATGACTACTTTCCAAGACTGTTTAAAGATTGGTTGTTCACAGTAAATGCACTAAGCTGTTGAAAGAAATACATTGGGAAATGTTCTTGCAGTGCAAAGCTCATGCTCAAGAGTACAGGAGAAATAAATTACTAAAACTTGTTATGCTGAATTTTTCAAAATGCAAAAAAGTAGCTTACTGCATTTTATATGTAGAAGTAAAACCAATGAATTGTAATACATTGTGATTTCAAATTACTTGTGCACTGGGGAAGGCTATTGGAAATTCCCGCAAATGGGAGAAATCTTGCTAGCATCTTTAAAGTAAGGGCAAATTGTTTGCTTAATGAAAGTGAAACAATAACTGATTTCCACAGTGTTGAAAAACACTGTTGCAGTACAACGTCTCTGATCAGAAATAATGATGCAATGAAGAGAATCGCTGCACTATTTCTGAGAAAATGAGTCAGGCAAGTCTGAAACAGATGTACTGGAAAATGACTACACTGTTTTCTAAACTAAAGCACAATGTGAGGTGAAGAGCTAATGCTTTGTGGTTCAGTGGTGTGATACTTCTGAAGCAGTTCAAAAGTACTGATATATAGATGTAAACACAATAACATTTCTGCATTATGTAATAACAAACAAGGAAAGTTTATTTTGGACATTTTGTTGCATTTAATTGAAGTTGTTGTTGTGTCTTTCGGCTTTTCCCGGTTAGGGGTCGCCACAGCAGAACTCCAGTCTGCTAATGATTGGTAGTGAATTTTTACATATCAGGTTACTAGCCCTGACACACAAACTTCAACGAAGGCATGCCCCATTCACGTATGCCTCCACACAGAAGGCGCTCTAGCTGAGAATCGAACGGGACAACATCTTGCTATGAGGCGACAACGCTACCGCAGCACCACCACTGCAGGTGCATTTAAATGAAGTATGTGTTGGAAAAGGAGAACACAGGCAAGTGAGAGTCTTTGAAGTGAAAAAAAAAAAAGTATCAAGGCTGAAAATTTTATACCATGTAGAGTAGAATCTTAAACTGTTGGAAGCAAATCAGAGCATGGTATGTTGCAACAGTGTAGAAAGGATATTGTTTTCATGAACTAGACATTAGACATAGATTTTGTATTTTTGACTTATCCTGTGTTTAAAGTGAGTATTGCTGTCTGATACTGATTTTGAAGAAAATAGTATTATTCTGAAATATACTGTTCTGGTTGAAACAGACAAATAATATTCTAAAAAAAGCTTTGAATGTGTGTAAGCTGTGCTTGGTGAAAAGAGAAAGGCAAAGAAAAGAGGTGTGCAATGTGTGGAAAGCAGTAAAAAGAGCTTGTAACTTTATATATAGCACATAATCTTGTTAGATGATATCTCTGGAAAATTGTATGAGACACCAAAGTAAAAAGAAGCCTTCCAAAGCAGTGACTTGATAATGCTGTGGAACTGGTATTCCTACAAGACAAGATGCCTGTGCCCATAGAGAGACCTGCTTCCTCAATACACACACGTCTTTGTGGCAGTTAAAGGGTAGCTTGGAAAAAAAAGTTATTTGTTGTTTATATACTAATGTCTAGCAGCAAGAAATGTATGTGTAGGCAAATTGCGTTACCAAAACTTTGGTGACATATTTGTGAAACTAAAGATTATTTAAAGCAATTTTTTTTCTAAAACATTAAGACTTCTGAATGAGGAAATTGAGTTCACTTTCTGTGTGACAGAAGAAAAAATGTGTGCAAACATAATGAAACTTACTGTAACTTGCCTACACTGAAAAATGAAAGGGGAAATAATATATGAAAAGACACCTGTGTTGCTAGCATATAAAATGAACAGAAGTTAAGGTCTGCTGAGATGCAGTAATGTGTATTCACAGACAAAAGCGGTGCTGGTTAACTAAGCTTGGTGCAAAACAATGCTATGGTATAGCAAAATGGAAATGTTTTGCATCTGAATATACCTGATAAAGAGGAACAAGTGGATATTTTTTCAGATTAGTGTTGCCACTACGTAAAGTCAAATCCAGATGACCAGCTCTAAAGGCTCTAAGAGAGCTGTACTAGGTGATGTTGAAGGTCAGAACTTGTGTTACAAATAAGATGTTATTAGGAAGCAAGAAATTGTAGAAATGGCAATAGAGGTCTTTTCAGGAACTCCAGTTATGCAACAAAGGGCTAACCAATAACAAGCAAATTAGATACAGTGTCAGTACTGTAGCTTTGCTAGATTAAATCAGGGACAATAACTGAGAGCATATGTATGCTAAGGTAGCCAAGCTTGCTGTCTTTAAGCAGAGAGTATCAATAACATTGGTGAAAGAGATCAATTCTGAAACTGAAAATAAAAAATTATAAAGTTTTACAAGGCCAGTGACTAACGCTCACCTTGAAAAGATATATCAAAATAAAATAAAGAAATTATTGACTTGTCCAGATGAATCTACAAATGTTCTGTACAGATGAGAAAATTGGGACACAAAAGTAAACTTTAAAGTGCTACGTCAAGAGAAATGACAAGCCAAAATGAAAAAGAGCAAAGTAACCTGGTGTTTAAATTTGAAAGACAAAAGATTAAGTCAGTTTCAAACCCAGGTAGACACTGTATGTTAATAGAGTGAAAAGGAAAAATTGTGGCAGGAAGTACGACAAGTAAAGAGTATCCTGCTTGATCTGAAACTAAAATATGAGAATGTGCAAGGTGAGAATGCGTTATGGAAGGCACAACTCCAAGAGACTGAAAAAAGTCAAGAACTGTACACAAATTTGTATTTACAATGAAATAGTTCAGCTTATACAAAAGAAATCTGAAACTGTAAATGAGATTAAACAATTGAAACTAAGCAGAGAGGATCTCATAAATGATATATATATATATATATATATATATATATATATATATATATATATATATATCTATAGAGAGAGAGGGAGAGAGAGAGAGTCAGACTTCATAACCTTCAGAAAAATGCATGCTAAAGCAAGACCTGTTATATTCATCAACTGTCTCAGTTTATACAAGAGCAATTTTTAGTACTGTTTATATGTTCCCCCAATACATTTTCCAGATTTCCTGCATTAACAGGTTGAGAGGTACGTGCAAATTGCTTTATAGAATTAGGCATATCCAAACCTCTCAGCTGTCCCCGATTTTGGCTCAGAATGTTGCTCTTCCACTAATGATGGCTCCACAAAATGGCAATTTTGGAAGAAAACGTGGAGAGTTTACAATTAATAAATAACTGTAATAATCAGAGTTATAGATTACTTTTATTTCAGAAATGCATGTAGATTCTTTTATTTTGTCAGCTGCACGAGTTAGCAGTACTAATATTAAAAAAGTGTCCCTTCTTTGACAAGTTCCCAGCTGTATTGTGTGGCTATTTTATATTTCTGCCTCATATTTTTGGTCCATTTTTCATAAAATTGCATTTTTTTGGCAAATTAGTGGCAGATCATTAAAGACTGAAGTTGGAAAATAATGACAGACATTAGAGTTTCAGATTTCATACCTTTCAGAAAATTCATACTAATGCGAGCCCTGCTATTCTATTATCTTTCTAAGTTTATGATCTAAATATTTAAAAATTGTCCTTATTTTTGGGCCTTTGTCCCACTTCTGTGTATGGCTTTGTCCAGATGTCTTGCTCTGAGGTTGAGAGGTATGACAAATGTGTCAGGGCCATCACAGTCAGCCAGAGATATTTCAAATTGTGACATACTTGTTGCACCCCACTCCCCCATGCAATGACTAGATGTGTCCAAGCAAGGCAAGGAGAAGTTATGCAGTGTAAATGTGAAGAGTATCCTCCCATCCAAGGTAGACACAAGTACTACAGTGGCTTTTCATCTGTCCTTGATTTTGCAGAATGTTCTGTTTTCTGTCATATTTTTATACTGTTGATTTATGCTTATTATTATTCAGAAAGTCCCTGTTGCTCTGTGTTTAAGTAGCAATGCTTTAATCACCATCAGGTAAGCTTGTCTGAGATTGTAAGATGGAAATAAGCTTTAATAAGCATACTGTAAAAGAACTGCCAACATTGAAAGCCTTTCTGTTGTTGCCATGCAGAGAATACTTGCATATCTAGATAATGTATAAGCCTTGGGTATTGAAATGCATATGACAGTATCTGTAATAAAGGACAGGATTACATTATATTAAGAAGCTCATTACATTTGTTGGAGACTTGCAGTCATCTTTGCAGGCTTTACCTGTAAACTAAACAGAATGCCAATCTATCATGTGTGGTCCATAACCTGTGCAGTAATCCTTTAAGCAATGTATCTTGAGCTTGTTTCTTGTTTGCTTTTCATTTTTTACTTTGATCATGTTTTCCCCATGAAACAAGTATATAGTTGTCAGGCAGCAGGTCTTTTTTGGATAAGAAACATTTTTACAAGTGGGGGTATCATAGAGATTGCTACTTTCAGCATGTTACTTGGTACTTTAATAAAGCTGAATATAAATTCTAATTAGAACTGCAGTGGAAGGAAAAGTGGTTTGAGCTGAGTGCTGCTTGTTTTTCTTATACTTGATTTTGACTGGCATTCCAGTAATGTATTTAAAAAGTAATTTATTTTTTCATGCCTCACAATCTTTTTGTTTCCATCTAGATATTAAGTAAGCATTGAAATATTTTTTCTTCTACACTTCATTTTGTCTTGATTGGACTCTCATAATGACAGTTTCGCACCCACGGCAGCATATTTAATTAATGTTACAGTTTTTGTGGTTTTGAGCATAGCCCCTCCCCTTTCTAGTTGGCCACACCCCTTCCCATTGACCACACCCATTCAGCTGTCTCCTGAAGGCCCCCCCCCTTTGATTTGAAGTCACCAGCCGCCACTGGATCTTATGTCTACTTCTGTTATGTAGTAATTTCAAATTTCTTCAATTTGGTTACATGATGTTATTTGCTATTCACTGAAAATAATTTTTAAACAAAAAAAGATTTGCTTCTGTGAAGGGTTGTAAAGATATTCTAGTATTATAAACCTAGGATTAGAATATTGAAAACTGTTAGTGTGGCGTTGGACTCGCTCATTATAGGCTTCCAGTTCTGTTGCTTTCACGCATCTGTGACCCTTACCTGTTTGGTCTTGCTTAATAAGCAGTAACTATAATTGATTTAAACTTTTCCCATAACATTGATTTTGCATGTAAAATGCCAGCTTAAACATGCTTAGACCATGATTTGTAAAATGACAAATCACCTGATGAAGTATAGAAAGAAATTTAGAAATTATGAATCTGATGTAAAATACTGGATGTTATCAATTTTATGAAACTGCACTTATAACACACAGTGGATGCTATTCTAATAATTTTTTTATTTATTTATTTTGCTTTGATAACCAGCTTGTCCATCTAACTAAACTCATTCTCATTGAAGCCCATAGAGAAAATATCCTCTGATAAATACTACAAAATTATGAAAGTATACATTAGTCAATAATAATAGATTAAATAACTGAGCAAACTCATCTAAAAGTATGGGGCAAAATAACCAGTAACGCATAATGAAAAACAAAGAAGCCTACATAAAGAAATGGTGATTTAATAAAATGAGTTTTCTGATCTAATAAATTATGGTACAATAAAAAGTTTGCATAGCAAAACATACAGAATGACTACTCTCACTTATGTTTTGGGCAGTGGCAGAACTGTAATGCCAATGCACAGCATAAATACAGCAGTGCTGTATAAAAAAAAGAGACTGGTCACTTTTTTAGTAGAAGCAATGCATAACAACTGCCAAAGATAAATGAAGACTGAGAAGCAAAAAAGAGATGGTAGACTGGGAGATAATGTAAGATTAAGTTCAGGTACACAGTGGTGCTAGCTAGAAACCATTAATGGTTACCTGTATGGGGAGAGGTGGAGATAGGAAAAGGGGGTCAAAGAAGAGTTGTAGATAGGAAGAGAAACATAGTTGTTACTAAAGGAGCAGGAAACACACAAAACTGGAATAGCTTACACTAGTATATTCAAAGATGTGTTGTATCTTGACTTGTTAAAGACCATTTATTTTACAACTATACCATTATTTTGGGATATAAATGTGTATCATCCACTTTCCATTATTTTAAGCAGAGACTTTCCTAGCTCTGTAAGGCAGCAGGCAAAAATACCTTCATCAAACTGTGTGCTTCATTTTGCGATGAGGTTAGTCCAGTAGGTGTACAAACTTTATTTAGAGATTTGAAAAGTTATGGAATTGTGTAGAATAACATACTTTACAGATGATGTCCACATGCAATACCATGAATTCATTGAAAAGTCCATGATGGACCAGCATGTTGACTACAACGTAATGTATTATTTTAAGGAAGATGTGTTGACCAGTTTAGTTGCCCTGTGGTACACCTACTTAAGCTTAACAAGGAGTAAATCAGAGATGGTTGAAAAAACAGAGAACCATATAAAAGCCTTGAGGGCAGGATAGTGTTTATTAGCCAAGCCTAAATTCATCAGTCATGTAACATACTCAGTTTATATTATTTAAGAAGTCTGTTAAAATTTTGCATCACACTCCTGTGCCAAGCACTAGCATTGATATTCAGGGTCAGTATTATTCATCTCTTTCCTGCACTGTCTCGTTTTATGTTTCGTGGATGTATTTAAAATACATTATTCTGCAATAGTCTGGGACATAAACAACTGCTTGCTTGCATTTGCTCTATGGCAGGAGGGTTGCTGTAATCAGCTATCATAAAGCAAAGACCTGCATCATTATAAACACCTTTAGCAGAACCAGTGCTACCATATTGTAGATAGTGAAAACAAAATACTTTTATGTACATCTCCAAATGAGAAACAACAAATTAAAATTAAAAACTGCTTCCTCATTCCTCCAGTGTGATTGTGAATAACCACCAATTACATTTCTTCTTCATACTGAAAGAATAGCACAGAATCAAACTGTGTTACTGAAGAAATGCGTAAGCTGTCCAGTACACAGCTATATCCTCATCAGCAAGCTACATAACCCAAACATTCATCAATACACCATCTTAAGCAAGAACAACTGTAATAAGATAATGCAATTAAAATAAAGGAAATACAAATAGATCAGCAAAATAAAAATGCAACACAGATTCAAAAATCCATTTACATCCGGATTTTAGGTAGCCATTTACTACCATTATTGAACACGCAAAAAAAAAATCCAGATCACAGTAAAGGTGAGGATGTTTCCTTTCCTCCAGGGGCAAGGAAGAAACTAATTCTCTTCCTATACTTTTTGTAGAAATAGGATTAGTTTGTGTGCTAAATCAAGTAAGAAATATTTGTAGTCCCTCGTAGGTGGTTGCAAACATTCCTTAATTATGTTTAACACTGATGGGTATAGAAGATGCAGCCTTTGCTATACTTCCAAACACTGTTGTTCTCGATCATGAGGGATTTGAGTTCATTCGCCATCTGTGGATGATAAGCATGCTTAAATGTGAAACCTTTTTACAACTGCTGATGTTCTGGTGATTCCAGTTAGCAAGAAATGAAAGCAGTACAGGACCTTTTAAAATGATCCATGCCAAATCTAATATGCTATAGCCAAGCACAGGAGATAAACGGTTTATAATTCTGAATTGAAGCTCTTCATGCTCTTCAACCCTTGACATTGGTGTGACATATGGACTCTTTACATTGTTGGATTTTGCAGTTGGTTTTCAGAATAGTGAACTATGAAAAATGCCCTATAACTATCCATGTTAAGTGAATAATATCAGTATACAGACAAAAAAAAGGGAAGTGAAACAAGGAGGAAAGGGAAAGTGGTAGGAGAGTGGTCAACCTTGGTGGAATGTTTTGTAGAAATGAAAACAGAAAATACTATTACAAAGTAATAATTAGTGTGGCAAAAATTGCACATAATGGTTATAAAATACATTCAGGGGAGCATTGGAAAGATTGGATGGACCAATTGCAAAGCAGTATTGGTGGGATAAGTTTGCAAGACCTCTATGTATGCAACAAAATGTATACAGTTTAGGTTATTTGTATAAAATACTTGCATAAGTATTTTTGTACTTCAGGTAGATTGCTAAGAATTTTCATCATCTACAGAGTAGTTATTGAAGATGTGTAGGGGGTGACAGAGGAAAATAGGATCACGTTTTCTGAGAGTATGCAGAGTTGAGAGCATTTACGGATGCAGCACAAATGCTTTTGGCCAAATGCTGTGTGAACAGATGGATGTAATTAAAGAGATGATGTAATTTAGTTGGATATGGGGAGTGGAGGCGATTAGCCATTGCAAGGCCCTAATAAATATAACCATGTTAGCAAACAAAAAAAAGTAATAAAGCATAAATCAAGTATTAACCCAGCTTTGGAATATGTGCTGGATATTGTGAAAGAGATAAAGTAGTTGGAAATAGGGTTGCTATGTAAAGTAGGGAATACATGCATAATCCTAAATGGACCATATGAAAAGCCTCAAACTGGAAAACCCCAGGGCATTATTCAGTACCTAACGTCTGGTTAAAATATTACCATCTTTGCATGAAGATTTAGACATGAATAAGAACTACTTATATACACAGCCTGAACAGACACCAACCTGGCTAACAACAGGCAGTGCTCCTAATTAAGAGTGAAACTGCAAGCTATCCTAAGAATTGTAGACCAATACCTTGCCTTCCGATGACATATAAACTATACACTGTAATTCATGCCGACAGAGTCTATAGTCATTTAGAAGAAAACTCAATCATGGCAATAGAACAAAAGGCCAATAAAAGAAAGTCATATGGAACAAAGGATCATTTGTTGTTAAATAAAGTCATAGTGGAGAACTGTAAAAAGGAGAAGAATCTAATTATGGCATGGATTGAATACAAAAAAGCATTTGATAGTATCCCACGTTCATGGATAAAAGAGTGCTTAAAATGTATAAGATACACCCTGCACTGATCAACTACATTACAGTGACCATGAAACAGTGGCAGAGCACTCTGCAATTAAGCCATGATAAAAGGATTAATTATAATTCCAGGGATAAAAATTCAAAGGGGGATATTCCAGTGTGACTCTCTATCACCGCTGCTATTCTGCCTTGCCCTAAACCCATTAAGCTGTCTTCTTAACAGCTTAGGTCATGGCTATAATTTGGCTCCTAGAAAACAACAAAGTGTAAAGACTTCTCATCTTCTCTTTGTTGATGATTTTAAACTATATAGATCATCAGATGAGGAACTGAAAGTACAACTACATGTTGTCAAAACTTTTTCAGATGATATAAGTATGTCATTTTGTCTTAATAAATGTGCAAAAGCAACTTTTAAAGCAGGAAAACTGCAGTACCAAGACAACATCAGTTTGGGACAAGAACGTGATATAAAAGAACTTAAGCAAAAGGGAGTGTATACATATTTGGGAATTATGAAGGATCAACAATAAAACATGAACAAATGTGAATAAAACTTACTAAGGAGTAGTTTAGAAGACTTAAATTAATCCTGAAAATGGCATTGACATCTAGGAACAAACTCCAAGTTATAAACCAATTTGCTCTACCTGTCCTAATTTACAGTTTTGGGGTGATTGACTTGCCCAAAACATGTTGGATAGATTAGGTAGGAAAACAAGAAGGATGCTTCATTCTCACCAATTGATTTATAAAAATCAGTGCATACCAAGATTATATATTCCCCATTCCGAAGGAGGGATGAGCCTCCTTGAAATTAATTACATGTACAGATCTGCAATTGTGGAACTCCACACAAATCTGCTGACCTTACAAGACCCAAATCTAGTGAAAGGTTTGAAACACGAGGAGAATAAATCTGATGACTTCCCTGCTTTGGCTAGCAGAAGCATATCAGCATCAAGCAGGAATGGAAATCAAACCATAAGTGAATAAAAACCAGGCAGCAACTGAATGTGCCAAAAAAAACAAAAGAAAATATAAGGCGAAGGACTAGATGGTTAGGCAAAAAATGTGGAAAATGCATAAATATGCACAGAGGCTGAGGTATGTACTTTCTATCTGCTTATCAGTTGTCCCCCTCACCCCTATACATGTGACTTAGTGTGCCTCTTTCACCACAGCTCCTGGTCATAGTGCAAGTGGGTTTACTACTTAGCAGGGAACTAAGATGCACATTCTTACTTAGTGAATTGATAATGAATGTTTTTCCACATCACACCATGAGCTGCAGCTGTGATAGGCACTCAGCAGTAACACTAAGCATGTTTCAGAATTACAGGGTTAAGGGGGCGTGGCCAAGGATGAACACAGGATAGCAGCAGATTTCTTCAGCTCCACCAACATAACTACAGTAACAGGAAATTATTACTTCAAAATTCAACTAATGGAATAATTTTCTTTCTAAAAACGTTTGGAATATCAGTACCTTGAATAATATCCAAAAAAGAAAGAACATTTAACTAATTTTCCTGTCAGAAATCTTTTTGAAAATTTCTCTCTCATCACTTCTGTTCAGAATGAGTTCCAGCAAGGCTAACAGTCAGGATTCCAGCATTAAGAAAGAGCTTCAGACATTATTATCAACTATACAGCAACTAACAACTAAAATGGACAGACTGGATGTTAAAATTGATAACTTTATAGAGAAAACCACAAAACAAATGGATGTACTACACCAAGATCTACAACATCAGAAAGCTCAGATAACAGGTATAGAAGAGACACTTAATGATATGGACAACAGAATTAAGGAAGAAGAAATAAACACTGAATTCTTATTGAAACAAAACACACCTTCAATCCAAACTAGATGCCCTGCAAAACAGATCCAGGCGCAACATTATAAGGATCTTTGCACTGCCAGAAAATATTGTAGGTAATAACATTACATCTTTTTTAAATACTTGGCTTCCCAAAACTTTACATCTGTCAGAGGCATTTTCTTTTGGCATTGAAAGAGCCCATGGGTCTTTATCCATTTCTAATACAAATAAAAAGTATCCTAGATCAGTTATTGTAAGATTTTTATCATCTTATGACAAGGAGATGGTATTAAAATCTGCATGGGCTAAATCACCTATAAAAATTAATGAAGCAGCTGTGCGCTTTGACAATGACTATTCTTCTTTGGTAATATCAAAAAGAAAGGTCTTTTTACCATTAATAAGAGAGCTTAAGAAAGCACAGTTCAAAACTCATCTTTTATTTCCTTCCAAACTAAAAATCTTTTTACCTGATGGCCCTAGAATTTTTGAAGACTTGGACTCTGCTTTGTTGTATATTAAAAAAAATAAAATATTAGATAAAATAGAGGCTATGGAATGGGCAAGTCCTTCGTTAAAAAGAATGGCAACAGGAATTTCTTGGAAGACATCAGAGAAACAAAAAAAGACTAAAAAACAAATGACATGTTTTATATTTCTTTGAACTCTTTAATTACAGTTTCTGCATTTACAAGAAAACCACAAATATCTTAATGATTTGTACAAAGTTATTTTAATGTGCAAGAACTGAAGTTTGTTTTATGAATAATCAAACTTTCATGAGGAACAAATAACCTGATATAAATCAACTTGTTTGTCTTTTGTGACAAAGAGACCTAAGGTTAGTAATATGATATATTTCCTTTCTTTTCTTATTTTAAATAATAGCATTCTCTTTAAACTAAACACATAGAGGAGGGAGAGGGAGGGCAGTGAGGGGGGAAGGATGAAAAGAAGGAAAAAAGGGGAAAAATAATCTATTATCTCTTTAAAATTATTTATGTTGTTTAAGTATTACTGCTATATATTATACTATGACTAAATTGCTTAAATGCATGATATTAAATAATATGTCATGATATAACTGCAGTTGACTAGAACTAAAGCAGTTGTAAGTAATATGTCTCAGGTTTTACTTTATTAAAACAAACAGCAAGTAAATATCTATGTTTTTTAAGGTAACAAGGTTCTGATAATACTGATATGTGTTTGTAACATACTCTGAATGAGAAAATGAAATGGGACACATAAATATAAGTAATGTTTATGTTAAATAATTGAAGGCTTGGTTTCACTGCCATAGAGACTGCAATGACTTGTGAAGTGCTTCAAGAAGGTTTTACACTGTATAAATCCATTTGCATTCAAAATGAATGTTTGTCACTTACTTTTATTAAAATTCCCGCCAGAATGTTATAATAGACAATTTAAGTTATAGGTATCCTCGTGAATAGTGTCCTCGAGCCGTTTTAAAAGCTTCAACATTCAGAAAATGCACAGAGAAGCTGAAAGCAGCCATTTTGAACTTTGACCCCTGATTTCATACAGACCCGTCGCAAATTCAAGAAGTAAACCTGTTTCAGGAAGTAGAACTGCTGTAAATGCGGTATTGTGATGAAAAACGAACTTTATGACAACAAAATGTGAGTTTTTCTTTATAATAATTTATTTATTTAAGATGTAACTTATAAAATGTAAAAGTTATAATGATTTTAAATGGCTTAATATGCCATAGTAAACAAATGAGATCATTTAGAATGCATAGAAGCTAAAACTCATGCATATATGACTCTGAAAGCTTATATAATTGCTGCACTTTAATGAATATAGATGCTTATAATTTAAGGATATATAATATTATAATGCATTTATTTTAACTAAGATAAATAAGTATGTGCATTATTATGATTCTATTTCAGAAGAAAATGTCATGTGATACATTTTAAAGCTGCAGTGCAGATATATAAGATATAGCTGGCTTTCATCACAATGATTTATGCATAACTAGGGATCAACATTGCTTTGTAGTATGTTCTTTTAATTTATATACTGAGAATAATCATTTTTATTTAAATGATAAGAATAAGTAAGAGAAGGAAGCTTCTAGTGCATGTAGTTTAAAGTTTTAAAACTACTAACAGTACTGTTATGGCAGAAAATGTGAATACTCTAATGTAAGTAATGTCTGAGTCATAATAGCCTGAGATAACAAATGTTATTGAATTCAAATGAGCATAAACATATAATAAGAACCTATGATTACAAATTTTTATTAAACTGCCAAATGGGTATCCTCTTTTTTTTTTTCCCTCTCTCTCTTCTCTGCTCCCACTTTCAAGATTGTTAGAATGCTATTATGATAATGAACTCATTATATAGAATAGATGTACGTAGCATTATTAAGTTGATTATAAAAGTTTTATATGATTATACGAAGCTGTTATATAAATTGTTTAAGTCTTGCTATAATAGATAATCAAAATAAATGAGTTTAACTTTAGTTAATAATAGTTAGTATTTAATTAATTTGGTGGCAGCTGAAGTACTGCTGCTTAGGATAGGGGGATAACTTGAGTGGTATTTGCTACTCGAAGTTGGAGTTTTAAACTCCAGGCTGGATGCATTGATTAATCCAAACAATATTTTCACCTGATTATTGTTATGTGTATATAGTTTTGACATAAATATCACATTTTATAAACTCATTATCACTACAAATAAAAGTTAAAATCTCACAAAATTCCATAAGATTTTCACTAAATACAGCTATAATTAATAGAACACCTAAAGGAGGAGACATAATAATACTTACTTTAGTAAATGTTATTCTGATTATAAGTTTTATATGTTTATAAAAGTTAAATGGTAACTTTAAAAGGAATTTCTTTAAACATTAATGGATTGAATAACCCATGTAAAAGGGCAAGTTTAATGAGATGTATTAATCTGCATAGAGCCAACTTAATATTCCTTCAGGAAACACATCTCCTGAAAAAAGATATAGATAAATTAGCCACTAATAAATATACAGTCTTTGTTAGCTCAGAACACACACAGAAAAAAAGAGGAGTGGCTATCTTATGGAACAAAAATATGCCCATACCTAAAACTATTAAGTCATATAAAGATGACAAAGGAATGTTCTGCCTGGTTACAATACAGATTAATGGGAAAACATATACATTGATTAATGTATACTGGATACCAGGAATTGGCACTAATACAGTGAAACACCATCTCAATAAGATTATATCATTTTCTAAAGGAGATATTATTTTAGCAGGAGATTTTAACTGTATCCTGCATGAAAAAGATACTACTACTACTACTACTATAGGAAAAAGGAAAATCACATCCAATGCAAAACATTTAAAGGATTTCATTAATTTATATCATTTGAATGATATTAATAATCAGACAAATTCTAAATCAATACCATATACTTTTTTTTCTAACAGACATAAAACTTATTCAAGAATAGATAGTCTTTATTTCTAACCAACTGGTAACAGACCTAATTAATTCTAAGATCATTTCATGCCCTATATCAGATCATAATTCAATTGTCTTCGAATTTATGGTAAATATTACTTATAATGTTCAGATCAAAAGAATACCAGCATACCTAACTCAAATAAAAGATTATAAAGATTATATACTTACAGAGGTGCAAAATTTCTTAGACTTAAACACTACACCTGACGTCTCCATTATTTACATTTGGGATGTTATATGGACAAAGTATCAGATGGTATAATAATAAAAGGAAATCTTGGGACAAGGAATTAATAGACATTCAAAACAAATTAGACTCATATAAACATAATAATAAGGGAAATATTATGGACAAAAAAGTCATTGAGGAAATAAATAAATTAAATGAGAAATACAAAGAATTTTTAAGTCACAAAGTCAAAATAACATTAGAGAAATATAAATTTTTGTCTTACTCAATAAGCCCCAAATACTTACATAGACTTAAAAATAAAACAAAAAGGCTGAATAAACAAAATCACATCAAAGAAATTTTCTCTCCAAGGAAAAAGAAGAATGTCTCTAGTTTACCAGAAATATTAGATGAATTTAGAAATCACTTTCATAACATTAACCATAATAATATTAATATGGATTCTAAAGATAAAATAAAGAACTTTATAATTACAAACATGAACAAAAAACTTAATAAACAACAGACTAGATTAATAGATAAAAATATTTCATATACAGAGGTTATCACACAAATAAATAAACTTAAATCAAACAAAGCACCAGGTAATGATGGTATTATTCCTGAGATTTATAAAATCCTTCCTAAGAGTACCTACTCATTAATACATAAGGTTTTCATTTCAGCTCAAAATGAGTTGTCAATTCCCCCATCCTGGCAATACACATTTATTTCACCAATTTTGAAACCCAATAAAGATTCAACTAGATGCACTTCATATAGACCTATTTCATTACTTAATGTTGACTTTAAAATGTTCATGAATATATTTGCTGACAGATTAAAGACAATCATTCCAAGTATAATAGATATAGATCAGACAGGCTTTATTATAAATAGAAATACTTTTGATAATATAAGGAGAACTTTAACTCTGATTGATTGTGCAAACAGAAAAAAGAAAGATTTGACACTCATCAGCCTTGATATAAGTTCAGCATTTGACTCAGTAAGTTGGGACTATTTGTTTATCTTATTGAAGTGTACAAATTTCTCTGATACATTTGTGAATTTAATTGAACATCTATATAAAGGAGCATTGGCTTACATTAAAATAGGAACATATGTTTCACAAAAAATACCCATATTAAAAGGTACAAAACAAGGGTGTCCACTTTCACCATTATTATTTACTTTAATAATGGAGCCTTGGGCTAATTTGATTAGAAACAGCAATGATATAGAAGGATTCGATATAGACGAAAATACAATATCTAAAATCCAACTTTTTGCAGATGATGTTTTAATTACATCAGCAGGAACAAATTCTTCTATGCAGTCATTATTTGATAAGATGTCAGATTTCAAGAATATTTCTGGTTTGATATTTAATGAAGAAAAAACTAAAATATTACCAATATACATAGGGAAAAATGTTCTTACTAATGATTTTTTCAAATACATACCCAATTCAGGTCAAATAATGTATTTAGGCATAATATTAACTAAAGATATTAAATCTATTATACATAATAATTATAGTAATTGTCTTCATAATATACAAAATCATTTCAATAGCTGGAACAATATGTTTTTTACCATGGAAGAAAGACTCACAATTATTAAAATGATAATATTCCCGAAAATATTATACATAATACAATCAATAATACTCCCACCTACAAAAATAATTATTAAGAAATTAAATTCACAAATGTTAAATTTCTTATGGGCACCTAATAGACCTAGGACTGCATTAAAGAAACATACTAATAGTTGGTCGCAAGGGGGCATATCATTTCCAGACTTTAATTTATATGCTATCTCTTCTATTATAAAAGTTATAACATTGCTTATAGATCAGTCATATGTTGCAAAATGGAAGGAATATTGGGAATTAATTAGCATGCACTTCACAAAAATATCGTTAATACACAAAAATACTATTATAAACAATCCCATGTTATGGTTACTAAAAGAGTTTTGTACCTCATCTATTACACCAAAATATATAGCTAGTTACCCATTAAATATTATTATTAGCTATCATAATTTTATATATATACATCCTAAGTATAAGGAATGGAATTTTATCTTATTTCCTATAATGTATACACAAGGTATTCTTTTATCATCCATCTCTGAAAGAACTCTTCTAGTCACAGAGAATAATTTAAAGTGTTGGTATCAGATGCTGTCTGACAATAAAGTAAAAAATTTAGACTTCTTAAAGCAAGAATTTGATTTGAGAGAAACATGTTGGTTAGAGATTCAAACTTTTAGACAACATCTTACTAACAAACTTGATTTAATGTCTTTAACAGTTAAAGAATCTGTCCCAATTCTGATTGACTACTTGATATTAAATTTACAACATAGGGTTTCTGATAAAGGTAAGCTCTCACACATACAGAAAATTATTAGAGATGAAACCTATTATAGTTCAGATAATTACTGGAATTATTTCAATTCCATTAATGGTGAATCACCAAAACAACAAGATAAACAATATATATTGGAATCTGCTTATAACACTACTTCTTCTATTAACTGGAGACTTTTTACCTGGAAATTTTTACATAGATCTTTCTATACACCCTTAATGATGAATAAAATAAACAATAAAGACAACATATGTAAGAGATGTACTGTAGAAATAAATGCTGATTGGGCACATATGTTTTATGATTGTATAAAACTGAAGGAATATTGGATGTTAATCAATGATTTTTTGCAGGCTCTTTTCACAGATAATTTCATAGTCTCTAAATCACTTATATTATTTAACACCCCTGTTCCTAAATGTGTTAAAAAAAGTTAAACTTCCTTTATTATGGTCAATTCTAGCAGTGGCTAGAAAAATAATAACCAGAAACTGGATTTCAGATACTCCTCCTTCATTTAATGAATTTAAAAATGTTATGATTGAAGTGTGTCATATGGAACTAATGACAATAAAGTCAAGAACCATTAGGAAAACATCTTACTATAATACATGGGATACCTTACAAAACTTGTTAAAACAGTCTTAGTTTCATTAGTAAGATGCTACAGTTTAATTAATTGATTTGATTTAGAGTGGATGTCTTTGTAAATACTTTAGTTGTTTTATCAAATGTTATAACTGTTTATATGTTAACTGCTTGCATAAGATTGTTACAATATTTATTTTGTATGTTAAAACTAATAAACTTGTTTTAAAAAAAAAAGAATTACAGGGTTATGTGTTTAGCATGGGGTTAACTCAACATGGTTTCTATGCTTGGGTATTGCAGTACTTAGATTTGCGTTTGATTTTATTAATTATGGAAGTGATTGACTTTATGGTTGAGTTTTATGGTTGTTTACAGTACATTTCAATGTTGAAGGTTGAAAGTCGAGCTGGCACCTCGGCGTTCATAAAAATCTACTGCCAATCATTAGTGGACCAGAGTTCCGCTGTGGTGACCCCTCACCGGGAAAAAGCTGAAAGACAAACAACAACAACAGTACATTTCAATGTAGTACTTCAGTAGACTATAACTTGTGTTGTAATGGCTCCAGTATTCAATGTAATTAGTTAAATATATGAGTAGAGTTCAGAAAAAGGTCTGACTTTTGCAGAGCATATGCTAATGCAGTTGTTCACAGATTACAGATAAAATATGTTGAACTTTATTTAGGATATTTAGATTTGTTTCGGGTAAATTTCTGGGTTAAATGAAAATAAAAGTTATCCGGTACCAGGAGGGCAACTTTAATCAAACAATAAATCTAACAATAAAAATATACAATCTTTCTTGTCATGCATATCATCACAGTTATGAAAACTGCTTCAATATACAAAATAAATACCTAAATAAGATGTCATTGCCTCAAACCATCAGAATCACTTCGTGCATTGCCTCATTTTTTAAAAAAGTTAAATATAAGTGTGTGTGTGTGTGTGTGTGTGTGTGTGTATAAATATACATATATATATATATATATATATATATATATATATATATATATATATATATATATTTAGACCTGTCATTATCTGAGCTTTACGTGTACTTACTGATCTGTAGTTAACATTTTCTGCAAAAGTTGTTAGGGGATTCATAAATGCTACTAGAAAGTGTAATATTTTGTTTAACTTTCATGAGTGAATAGATAGCAAAAGCATTCTTGTAGGGCTATTATTAAATTCAGAAAGGTTACACAAATTGCACACTTTGCAGCAATTGTTGTATTTCACTTTTTTCAATATGTTTATATAACACATTTCTACCCACTGTTTCTCTTAATGTCAGATAGATGGCCAGATGTTGTGACTTTTAAGTTTTCTCTTGAATTTCACAACATAAGAAACATGACATGATTTGCACTTAGGAATGTAAACAATCAGCATAAACCTTTACTGTGTATGTTTTTTCGTAGATGGGTACATCAATGCTTGTTATTCACATATACACTTGTAGAAGTGACATTTATTACAAGGAAATGTGCCTCATCTTTTAGTTATTATATTAAACTCATTCTGTTGTCCTTTGTAACATCATTTTACTTGTAAATGTTGTCACCCCTTATGAACACCAAGTGGTCTGTCACTTTTGACACCACAAAGACTTTCTATTTAATTCAGAATATTCCAATCACAATGCCTGTTTATTATGCTCAGTGATGAGTCCACATTACTCTCAAATGCTTTCACCCTTGATTGGTTCTATTAAGGTTATCAGAGGTGTTATTGGAAAATACAGGCTGGCTAATTATTGCATGACCTGCCAATACTGAAGTTCTCTATTGTGAATTCCTTCATGTAACCTGTAACAAAAACAAAGCAAAAGATAACTCATTTAGTTCTTTGTCTGAGATGGTATGCATAGCTGTGCACTGAACTGTGAGTGATAGCAGTCACACAGAACCCAAAGAAATTGACAACCTGCTGGCAGGGAGATTTGACAAACTGTATTCCCCTCTGCCTATCAAACATACCCTAATGCATCCCTGTTACCAGTCCTCCACCTGGCATCTGCAAAGAGGAGGTCATTTCTGGTCTCTCCAAGGCCAAAAACATGTCCTCCGTGGGACCAGAGATAAAAGTTGAACCAGCAGGTTTTACTATTACTGTCTGTTTTTGGTAGACTGTTGTACAGTAAGCAAGTTTTGAAAGTTCTATATCACAGTTAGTATTTGTAGTTTCTTATCAAATGCTTAGATAAGATTTAATACATGTAGCTGCTATGGACTTGGAAGTCAAAAAGGGGGGTATGGGGGTGGTGTGTGGAAGGAATATTGTTTGAGTAAATGAGGTGAGGGTAGGCATGCATAAGACATGGCTCGCTACGTGTTTTGTGAACAGGGGCAGATGGGTGCAGCTAGGAGGTGTTTTTAACTGAGTATAGTATTCTTAGTGTGTGTTTTAACTCTTTTAAGTTTGCTGGTAAGGCATTCTAGAGCTCTCAGGCTTTGTAGGAGTAAGGAGACTGTCTTTTTTTTGTAATTGCTGGAGAAGGGGTACCAGTTGCTTGGCTACTGTTAGGAGGGTCCTGTTGCTAATGTAGGTTTGGTTAAGTGCTGGGGAGTTACCTTGTTGATATCGCATGTTATGTGTCATGTTTGGTTGAAAGTGGTATGGCAGTAGTAGAAATGTAACCTTTAGACCACAGAGGGTGGTGCAATGATGTCTGCAATGGGGTGCATTTATAACAAACTTTGCAATTACATTGCAACAGCACTCAAGTTTGTTGTTTCATACTCTGGGTCTTTGTCATAAGGAGAAGAATGTAGAGAAGATTGATGAGCACATAAGTGGTGGTGCGGATAGTTTTTTGTTTATTATTATCACAATGTTTTGTGCCTTTACAGCATTCCTAGGTTTTGTTGATTTTTTTCCCTGTTTGCACTGCTGATGTGTGGATCAAAGGAAAGATTCCTGTTGGTGTTCATGCCTAGAGGTTTGCCTTGCACATCTACTTTACCTTGAGTAATGATTACCGAAAATATTATAAACACATAGCGGTCAGATTATGGGATGTGGTGTGTGCCAAACGAGTGTTGTTTACTTTGTGGTCAGCTGGAGTTGTACATAGTTCATTATTTTGTATTATGTTTCTTGGAGCCAATGCAATGCATGGGGTGAGAGTTGGTGGGGTTGTTTGCAGTTTTGACTTAAGTGAGAAGAGTGCATGTAAAAAGTGTGTTTGACAACTTCTTCTACCTGGGATGTGGTGTGATCTGTGGCAGAGGATGGGTTTTCTCTGCTTCCAAGAAATGATGAGTTGAGTGGTGGTCTGCCCTACGTATTTTTGATTGTTTTTGGCAGAGGTTATGTGATGTGAGTAATAGGTACTGTGGACTTGCAAATGTGTGTTTGTTCGTTATTGCCCTTAGACAGCAATTCAGTTCTTCATTGGTATAAGTGGTTTATGGCTGATTTTCAACAGTCATGCTTTATTTATTTATTTATTTTTTGCTGTCTGGCTTTGGTCCTATCATGAATGTTCATGTCATTTCAGTTGTACTGATGTATATGCAGTGCCTATGGTGTACATGCCAGTGTAGATGTCCTTGGCATCAGTGTGGACAATGTGAAGATAGGTGAAGGCTGCCAGCCTAGCCAGATAGAATTTTATAGATAATTCTGTCATCTGTAAATATTAATGTAAACCACAGGCTTGTTGTGTTAAATGTTAAAAATAGTGTTACATGTGGAACTGGAAAATAATGTAACAACCGTGCACTCTGCTGTAAGGAAGCTAAGTCAAGCATTTTATGACTGTATTTGATCATTAAAGATAGCTCTGGCCTGTCTAGGTGAAGGAATCTTTGCTATTGTTTTAAGGCCCAAGTTAATGGCCAGAATTTGCATGCATAAATGCCCTTTATGACTTTGCTTCCTGACCTGGTGTGAGCTTACTAAAGAATGTAAATGTAGTTTCTGTTAGCCTGGGAACACAGGGAAGTGTGAAGAATGATGTAATGTGTACAAGGAATGTGATTTTAAAAACAGAAAGAATCAGAGAGCATTAAGCATTTTTGTCTTGATTATCCAACTCATCAGCACTGTCTTGCTCTATATGTAAGTATATCTTAGACTTGTGTTTTCTCTTAGAAATAGCTAGAAACTAGAAAGATTAGACTAAGTGTTTTTATGTTCATAGGTTCATAGGTTCATAGGTTCATACTAGGCTATCTGCCCAAGGGCATTTATAAGCCTAGCCCATAGTTATGTGGCTTTCGCCACCCCTTTAGTTTGAATAAAAACTATGCCTATCATTTTGCTGTGCCTCTGTCAAGCAGTGACGCTGAACTGTACTACTGAATTATTTTAAGTATTTCTCTGTGATCTCTGATCTCTTGACTAGCACTGTGTAATAAGAAGTATTGTCTTGTGTTTTTATTATTTATTATTAAATATTTTAAAACCTTTCAACTGTGGCTGTTTTGTGTAGAGTACATTGCATGCATGTAGTGATCCTGTACCAAGTCACTCTAATAAGCCTTGACTGTTTAGTTATACTACAAATTGGATAATAATATTGCACAGTAAAAATTGGACACCCTTTTAAGGGCCTTTGAGTAGCTGATAATTATTAGCTGGGTGGTGGCAGTGATTTCTACCATATAGTCTGGGTAAAAGGGTCACAGCTAGAGAACCTATGCCAGCCTTCCCCAGGAGTATCTGTGTGGCTGTATAAAACTCTTATCACAAAGTGTGTGTGTGCCAGCTATGTGGGCAGGGACACGAAGCACTGGTTGGACAGAGAGGGTGCTGGAGGTTTTAGCTTGCCCACTAGGCTGAGATCTGGACCCTGTAGCTGTGCCAGTGGGGATTCTTATTGAGAACCTGGAGAACAAGGGAGTGACCTGCCCCTGACTGACTGTGATTTATGTGTGATCTTAGGGGAAATTGCACTTTACTGTGTGTATTTGTTATCCTTTCCTCCTATATGAGATGCTCCTCACTGGTGTTTGTGGTGAGGATTGAGGGTCCTTGATTGCTTAGCCAGGGCACAGGTGTCATATAGTAATTGTTTGGCAGAGGTGGGATATCTACATCACATATTAATTGGTTGGCAAATACTAATTGGCTTGTAGTGGTGTGGGTAGAGTGAATTCCAATAGCTTGTGTACAGTGAGCTTTGAAGTTGTTTTGTACTCTAAATTTGCCACACAGTGAATACTCAGAGTTCAGAGCACAATTGTTTAATTTCTTTTGTTAGTTTAGTTAGACAGGGTGAGCAGGCAGCATGTCAGCAGAGGAGTATGAAAAGCTGACAAAGAGCCAGCTGGCTAAGATGTGCAGACTAGGGGACTGGTGCATAGAAACCTGACTAAGGCAGACCTGATTGCAGCCTAGGTTACAGCTGCATCAGAAAACAGCAACCAGGAGGGCAATCAGACTGGAAGTGGAGATATGATACCCTCAGAGAATAGACAGTTCAACTTTCTGCATAGGACTTAAAAATCCATCTGGAGCTAGAGAGACTTGAGTTGGAGGCCAGGCATTTGGAGATAGTAGCTGAAGAAAAGGAGCGGCAGAGGAAGCATGAAAGGGAAATGCTGACTCTTCACCAGAGTCATGGAGGTAATGTGGAAGGGAGTAACTGGACCCCAAAAACACAAAAGGTCAGTAAATTTCTTCCACAGTTTAAAGAGGGGGATAATTTTGATAGTTTCTGTCATATGTTTGAGAGGGTATGCAAACAGTATAGTGTTGACAAAAGGCTCTGGGTATGGTTCCTGACCCCCTTGCTCCATGGTAAAGCTGTAACTGTTTAGTCAAAAATGTCTGATGTTGCATGTTTTGATTATACTGCTGTTAAAGATCACTTGTTGGAATTGTTTAAGCTAACACCTGAAACTTATAGGAAAAAGTTTTGTGAGCATAGAAGCAAGGCAGATGAAAGTGTGTGAAAATATGTTGCTGAACTGAGCACTTATTTCCATAGGTGGGTGAGTGGATGTCAGGCCACCACTTTTGAAGGGCTGGCAGAAAATTTGGTGAGGGAACAAGCCCTTGGCACTTTGCCTGAGGACATGAGGATTTGGTTAGCTGATAGACAATGTGCTACTTCAGATGAGTTGGGGAAGAAGGAAGACTTATACCTTTCAAGCAGGGCAGCCCTGCACAGGAAAGAGACCCAGAGTACTGATCATGGGTCTAAAGGAACCCATGGTGAGCAGCACAGACTGCCCAAACAGAATCTGCCAGCAGCAAAGGAAGCCACTAGTCCAGGCGCTAGGGTTAAATGTTTTGAATGCAACCAGTGGGGCCATGTGTGCATACAGGTGTTTACGGAGTCAAGGTGGGGAACAAAAGGTGAGGGAGCCAGTAAGTGGGAAAGACAAAATGCCAATAGTAGGTTGTCTTGAGACAACAAGGGTACCAAACTACCACCAGAGGTTATATCCTATTGTAGTGAATGGCAAAGAGGCCATTGCCTCTGATACAACCATTGTAAAGCCTGCAATGGTTACAGAAAAGCACTACTTGCCTGGGCAGTCTGCTCCAGTCAGAGCTTTAGGAGGGATCAAATATCCAAATACCTTTGGCTGGGGTTCACCTGGACTGGGAGGGTGGAAAAGGAAGCAAGCAAGTAGGTGTGTTTGAGGATATACCTGCAGATGTCCTGATAGGGAATGATTTTGATAATGCAGTACCCTGTGCTTATACAGTTACATGCAGTCAGGCTAGGAGGCAAGCATATGGGTCTGGTAGCCTGGGGGAGACCCAGACAGACTGCATACTTGTAACAAGGACTGGTGAGGTAGTTACTTAAGGGAAGAAGCTACTCTGTAGCAGTGAAACTGAAGGTGAGCCACAGCTTCTTGTGGGTACTGATGGTCCCTTGGACGAGTGACTGCAAAGGTAGAGGTGAGAAGTAGTACTCAGGCTGACAGTTAGGCACCACTGTCCAAGGATGTCAGACTTCTTGTGGAAGGGGAGCTGGGACAGGTTAAAAGGAGAGAGGTGAGACAGGCTCAGCTCTCAGACCCTACATTGCAAGGCCTGAGGCAGGTAGCTAGGGAGGCATTTGATTCCCAAGGAAAGGGGGACTCTTTATACTGGGACAAATGGTTACTATACAGAAAGTAGACCCCTGAGGGAGGGCTAGAAGGTGAGAGAGTACAGCACTTTGTAGTGCCTAGAGCCTACCATCTGGCGCTTCTAGCCATAGCCTATGATATTCCCTTGGCAAGTCACGTACAAAGAAGCATATTATGCAGAACTTCTATTGGCCTGGAATTTCCAGAGATGTAGCAGGGTACTGCAGGACCTGTGAGCAGTGCCAAAAGGTAGGCAAGGCAGGAGAAAAGATGAGAGCTCATTTGATGCCTTTACCTGTGATTGAGGAACCATTTCAGAGGGTAGCTATGGATATTGTGGGTCCTCTGAATACCCCAAGTTCCCACAGGGGAAAAAGTATATCCTAGTGGTAGTGGATTATGCTACACGATAACCTGGGGTAGTGGCTTTGTCCTCCATTGAGGCAGAGAAGGTGGCAAATGCTTTGTTAGAGATTTTCAGCTGGGTAGGTGTCCCA
This sequence comes from Protopterus annectens, assembly GCF_019279795.1. NCBI lineage: Eukaryota > Metazoa > Chordata > Ceratodontiformes > Protopteridae > Protopterus > Protopterus annectens. The sequence goes on from NC_056743.1 coordinate 709,686,472, forward strand.
AAAGAAATACTAACTGACAGAGGTGCCAATTTCATGTCAGACCTGCTGGCTTGTCTGTGGAAGTACAGTGGGGTGAAGCACATGAAGACCACCCCCTATCATCCCCAGACTAATGGTCTTGTTGAGAGGTTAAACTCTACAATCAAGTCCATGCTACGGGCATTTGCAGATTAGTTTAAGAGGGAGTGGGACAAATATTTGCCCTATCTGTTGTTTGCTTACAAAGAAGTTCCCAAGGAATCCACAAGTTTTTCACCCTTTGAGTTGCTGTATGGGCACAGGGTGAGGGGGACCTCTAGATTTATTTTGAGATGAGTGGGAGGGTGAGTGCGAGTCTCACAAAGGAGTCTGTTGTGGCATATGTCCTAAACCTCAGGACAAGGCTCAGGGACCTCATGGGCTTGGCGCAGGAAAACCTGGCAGAAGCCCAATAACAGAAAAAGGTGTGGTATGACAGGAATGCTCGAGCTAGAGAGTATGCTCTATGGGGCAGCAGGTAATGGTTTTCATTCCTGTCAGACACAACAAGCTGCAAGCAGTTTGGGAGGGACCCTACAAGGTGGAAAGAAAGGTTAGTGATGTTAACTACATGGTGGAACTGCTAGGCAGAAGGCAGGGGCACAAATTATACCATGTTAACATGATGAAATCTTACCATGATAGGGAGGCCCTTGTGCTGAGCATTTGCAGTGGATTGCCAGAGGAGTCTGAGAGAGATCTGGGGACTGATCATCTCAGTGAGGCATGGGCTGACACCTCAGTGGATGGGGTAGCAATGTCCCAGCAGCTATCTCCTACCCAGGTTCGAGAAATCTGAGCAGTGTTGCAAGAGTTTGGGGACATGTTCACTGGGAAACCAGGGTGTACCCACCTGGGGCAGTACCTGGTGGATAAAGGACCCCAAATGCCTATTAGGCAGGCCCCTTATAGAGTGCCTGAGAGAGTCAAACAGACTCTGAGAGAGGAGGTACAGGAGATATTGGAATTAGGGGTGATTCAAGAGTCCAACCATCCCTGGGCCTCTCCAGTGGTGCTGGTGCCAAAGAAGGATGGCAGCACCAGGTTCTGTGTGGACTACAGGAAATTAATTAGCCATACAGAGTCATATGCTTACCCCATGCCTAGGCCAAATGAGGCCCTACAGCAGCTGGGTGGGGCTAAGTATCTTACAACCATTGATCTTACCAATGGTTACTGGCAGGTACCCTTGACTCCCAGTGCTAGAGAGAAGTCAGCCTTTATGACTCCTTTTGGCTTGTGTGAGTTCACAAAGATGCCCTTTGGGATGAAGAATGCTCCAGTGACTTTCCAGAGGCTGGTAGATAGTATCTTAGCAGGAGGGTTTGCCCTTGCTTACCTAGATGATATTGCCATCAACAGCCATTCCTGGCCAGAGCACCTTTAGCATGTCAGGGAGGTGCTGGGGAGACTACAGAGGGCAGGGTTAACCATTAAGCCAAGCAAATGTCAGGTGGGTATGGCAGAGGTCTCTCCTACCTAGGACATAGAGTGGGGAGTGGTAAGATAAGGCCAGAACCTGCCAAAGTGGAAGCCATTCAGACATGGCCTGCACCTGTTACTAAAAAGCAGGTGAGGGCATTTTTAGGGACCACAGGGTACTACAGAAAGTTTGTCCCCAGTTATAGTACCATAGCTGCTCCCCTCACAGACCTGACAAGGAAGGACAGGCCAGATAAGGTAGTGTGGACCACAGCATGTGGGCAGGCATTCCAGAAGCTTAAAGAAGTTTTGGGAGGACCCCCTGTGTTAGCCAGTCCAGATTACAGCAAAGAATTTGTTGTACAGGTGGATGCTTTGAACAATGTGGTGGGGGCTGTACTTAGCCAGATTTCTTCAGAGGGGGAAGAGTACCCAGTGGTTTATCTCAGTCATAGGCACCAACATAGGGAGGAATGCTATGCAGCGGTAGAAAAGGAATGTCTAGCCATTGTGTGGGCACTGCAGAAACTTCAGCCATATCTGTATGGAAGGAAATTCACTGTTATGACAGACCACAACCCCCTAACATGGTTAAACAGAGCCAGCCAGCAAAATGCCAAGTTGCTAAAATGGAGCAAAAGGTTGCAAGCATTTATGTCAGTGAGGCACTGCAGTGGGATTAGCAAAGCCAATGCAGATGGGCTCTCAAGCCAGGGAATGGGGTAAGGTATGCTCAGACAGACCTAACCCTCTCAAGCAGTGTTTCTCAAGGGTCACTTGAAAAACTAGCTTGAGTTGTCTGGGGGGGGAGATATGTGAAGACTGGGTGAAGATAGGTGAAGGCTGCCAGCCAAGCCAGATAGAATTTTCAGATAATTCTGTCATCTGTAAATATTAATGTAAACCACAGGCTTGTTGTCTTAAATGGTAAAAATTGTGTTACATTGTGTTACATGTGGAACTGGAAAATAATGTAACAACAGTGCACTCTGCTGTAAGGAAGCTAAGTCAAGCATTTTATTACTGTCTTTGATCATTAAAGTTGGCTCTGGCCTGTCTAGGTGAAGGAGTTCTTGCTATTGTTTTAAGGCCTGAGTCAATGGCCAGAATTTGCATGCATAAATGTCCTTGGCTTTGCTTCCTGACCTGGTGTGAGCTTACTAAAGAATGTAAATGTAGTTTCTGTTAGCCTGGGAACCCAGGGAAGCGTGAAGAATGATGTAATGTGAACCAGGAATGTGATTTTAAAAACAGAGAATCAGAGAGCATTAAGCATTTTTGTCTTGATTATCCAACTCATCAGCACTGTCTTGCTCTATATGTAAGTTTATCTTAGACTTGTGTTTTCTCTTAGAAATAGCTAGAAACTAGAAAGAGTAGACTGTATTTTTCTGTGATGTCAGAACTGTACTACTGAACTATTTTAAGTATTTCTCTGTGATCTCTGAACACGACTAGCACTGTGTAGTAAGAAGTATTGTCTTGTGTTTTTATTATTTATTATTAAATATTCTAAAACCTTTCAATTGTGGCTGTTTTGTATAGAGATACGTTAAGCTCGAAGAGTACATTGCATGTATGTAGTGATCCTGTACCAAGTCACTCTAATAAGCCTTGACTGTTTAATTATACTACCAATTGGATGATAATATTGCACAGTAATAACTGGACACCCTTTTAAGGGCCTTTGAGTAGCTGATAATTATTAGCTGGGTGATTTCTACCATATAGTCTGGGTAAAAGAGGCACAACTGGAGAACCTGTGCCAGCCTTCCCCAGGAGTGTCTGTGTGGTTGTATAAAACTCTTATCTCAAAGTGTGTGTCAGCTACTTGATCAGGGACACAAAGCACTGGTTGGACAGAGAGGGTGCTGGAGGTATTAGCTTGCCCACTAAGCTGAGATCTGGACCCTATAGCTGTGCCAGTGGGTGGTCTTATTAGGGACCTGGAGAGCAAGGGAGCGACCAGCCCCAGACTGACTGTGATCTCTGTGTGCTCTTAAGGGAAATTGCAATTTACTGTGTGTATTTGTTATCCTTTCCTTCTATATGAGATGCCCCTCACTAGTGTTAGTGGTGAGGATTGAGGCTCCTTGATTGCTGAGCCAGGGCACGGGCGTCACAGACAAGATCTAGGAAGCTACTAATTCCATTCACTGTTTGTTTGTGTCTTTCGGCTTTTCTTGGTTAGGGGTCACCACAGCGGAACTCCGGTCCGCTAATGATTGGTAGTTGATTTTTATGTGCCGAATTACCAGCCCTGATGCACAACTTTCAACGAAGGTATGCCCATTCACGCATGTCTCCACGCATAAGACGCTGTAGCTGAGAATCGAACCGGACAGCATCTTCCTGTGAGGCGACAACGCTACCGCAGCACCACCACCGCGGATTTACTAATTCCATGCACTGCACAGTTAGTAATTTGCTTTGGAGAAGGTTTTTAGCCTACTTTCTCCTGGTTGTGGTCTGATGCTGTTGATACTCATATTTAGACTGATTTATGATCAGACATCAGCCAGAGGACTACAACAATTCTGATTAGACCCGGGTAGCAGAAATTACGGACAATGCATCTGTCCACATGTTCCCCAGAATGAGAAAAAGTAATGCTTTCTTTTGTGAGATCTTGATTTATTTGCAGTCTCCCTGGAGTCACAGGAACACCAACAATGGCGTCACAGACGTCTGCAACTCTTACATTGGTATTTTTGGTACTGTCATTTACCATTGATCCTGCATATCATTATCTACAGAATTTCTTGATGCATGTAGTCTGAAGCTTCAGAGCCAAATACATGTTGGGGTGCAATCAGTAAACACACACATTTTTTTTGACTTATCTGTTTCCTGCTGTGAAATTGTATATAAACACCCATTGATCATCCTTCAAACCATTTAATAAACAGCACCATTTCACCCTAAGCTGTATATGTAAATTTGTCAATAGGTATTAGCGCACCTTCACCCCTGACTGTGCTGAATGCTTTGAAGTCACAAAAACAGAAGTACTTGGCATTCATTGTAAGCATTGGTATGGCTTTCTTCAGACACCCATCCAGGCAAAGGCATATGCTATTGAGGTCATCAGATGAACTGGTGGAGAGAATTTCCCACTGTTTTGCCCCTTGCAGGTTTGACCATGTTTGACTCTATAGCAAAACTGGATGTCACACGTATAGTCATTACTATGTTTTTGTGTGTATGTATCTGTGTAGTTAAAGGACAACTCCAGGCTCAACCACAATGTAACGGTTTTAAATCATGGACAAAGTGAAGATGAAAAGTCTTTACACTTTGTTGTTTTCTAGGAGCCAAATTAGATATATATATGACCTAAGCTGTTAAGTAAACATCTTAATGGGTTAAGGGCAAGACGGAATAGCAGTGGTGACAAAGGGTCACCCTAGAATATCCACCTTTGAATTTTTATGCCTTTTCCTAAAAATATTCAGTAAGCAACCCCCACCAAAAAAAAACCAAACAAAAAAAAAAAAACAATTTCACTGCATGGACTGTAGAATAGAGTTAGTTTTCAGTACATTCTTTTACTGTGCCAGTATCATGGAGCCAGGTATGCAAATTACTGTTTTGCTGTAATTCAGAAAATGTGCAGACGAGTAGAATGTCAGGAAATTACAAAAAAAGCATGTCACAAGACAGCTGTTCCTCAGAAAGAAATGGGCATGCATGAATAAGTTAACATTATAATGTCTTGTGTACATAAATAGTGTTAAATTATGTCACCAGTAATAAAACACACTGAAAGACTCAAGAATTTTATGAAACTTGCTTCCAAAAATTAAATAGAAAGCGTTTAAATAAACAAATCTTTGTACTGCTGGCTAACTAATTAACTAAATAATTCTTACTGCAGGCAAAGGGGAAGAATGTTACACTGGAAGTCCCTTCCTTTCAATGCTGAGCTGTCAATTGCAGTGACAGCTTTAACACCTCTGCAGTACTGTGGGAGGAGGGGGGGGGGGGCTGTCAATTCATGTTGGACTACAAAAGAACACCTAGAACAAAGGCCTCCAATTTAGTTACTTCTCTGACTGCAGCTAGATAACTTCAAAGTATAGTATTAAAGAAGCTGTGAGCAAAACATAAATGAGTGTGATTAGTCAAAGAAAAGAAGCAGCCCTCTTACAGAAGGAATACAAAATGACAGCGAGCCACACATTTCCCACTATATGTCAATGGCATGGGAATTCACAGTTACTTCCTTATGTCTGGCACGAGTCATAGAAAGAAGACTTGAAATGCTTTATGGGAAAGAGAAAGGGTTGAAGCTAGGCTTGCCACCCCTCCGTTTTTTTTCCGGACTATCAGGAAATCAAACTGATTCTCCGGTAGTCCGGAAAACACTGTACAAACTCCGGTATTCTGTTTCAAAAAGGAAACAGACTATCGGAGTTGTAAATTAACTGATTTACTATGCTTTTACAGAAAAGCATAGCAAATCAGCCAAAAGCAAGCGGCGGAACGAAAAAGAGGCGTTCCCATTGAGTGATGCTGTCGTGACATCACAAAATAGGCGGTATGTTGGCGGGAGAGGGGGTGGGGCGGGCGGGGTTACTGGTGACGCGAGGGGCATGGCGTGGCTCCGGTTTTAGCCGTGAACAAAGGTGGCAACCCTAGTTGAAGCAGAAGAAGATCACATTGCTATATAAAGCTCCATCGGTAGCCATGTTGTGGTAAACAGGCTAAAATTACAAATAAATCACTTAGAGTGATTTTGAGGTGTTAAAAATAGGTCTAGAAACAGACTGAAAAAAACATATTTGTTTAGTTATAACGTGGAGTTTTCCTGAGTGTGTGTGCGTGTGTGTGTGTATATATATTTATATATATATTCCTTATAAATAATCAATGTCTCCATATATAGGTTCATAGGTTCATACTAGACTATCTGCCCTGGGGCAATTATAAGCCTAGCACGATTCTGTATGGCTTATGCCACCCCTTGATTTGAGTATACTGTGCCCTTTTTAAGGTCTAGTTTACTGTGCCTCTGTCTAATAGTGACACGGGAGTAATCCCTGGGACAAACCTACGATCCCCCATCCACTTATCGAGATTCTTCTTGAAGAGATTCAGTGAGGTGCTCTGCCTCACATGAACTGGAATTCTATTCCAGAGCGAAAGGAGCCTCTGGGTTATGAACCTGTCCCTCCAGCAAGTTCTATTTATTTCTGTGCTGAGGTTCAAGTCCCTCGAGCGTGTGGCTCTAAGGGATTTAGATTTACTGAGGTGGAGCATGTCCATTAATTCTGGATTTGACATAGCTTTGTATGTTAGGCATAGATCGCCAATTACTAGTCATTCTACATACATGAATAGAAATAATTAGCAGATGCTTATATTACAGTAAAGCTACACACTGTTTATTTTACTTATTTAATTTATTTATTTACTTAACATTTGTTAACTAGGAAAGTCCGACTTGGAACGTAGCCAATTTTTAGCGGCGGCCCAAGGAGAAATCCTCTAGATGTTCATTCTAAGCATTTAGAAGGAAACACTCGGTAAACTATGGAGTGTTTTTAGAGTTTGTCTGAAAAAAAATCCAAAAATATGTATGAGAAAAATAGTAAGTGTACAGAAAATATGTAAAGAACAGACAGTGAGAAGATTATTTTAAAAAGGCAGATATCTGAAATGGGCAAAAATGGACATATACAGTCTTTCATGTGTTAATGGGTTTAACTAATTTTATCATTTGATTATTAAAACACCAGTAAAAGTACATTAGGGCACCATGATTAATAACATTTAATTTACATTAATTCTTCTTTGCAGAGTCTTTACTACGATTAGTTTGTCTTGTGATATATGAACTATGGTCAGTCTGCCGTGCAGTATCTGAACACTGCAAATGAGATTTAAAGTTAGTTTCTGTTATGCTGTTAAAGACGCACACTGTTGTTTCTGTTCTCATGGTAAAGCACCAGAACAGTAATAATCATCATCAGTATAAAATTTCATGGAAATTGCATGATCGTGCTTCAAGCATTCTGATTTCTTCAAGCAGCCACTATAGTATTATAAAATGTATTTTGGAGAAATTACTAAAAATGAACTTCCCATTTGCCAAAATGATTACTTCAAAGGATAAAGTTAACCACTTCATATTATAGATGGCCGAAGTGGAACTTCAGCATAATAGTCTATTGATTGAAGAGTGGGATAATCTTTGTAAACAGTAGGTGTGATATTTGCCGCTGAGAATTAGCAGCTGGGTGGTGTGATTTTCTAGATGTGTGACAGAGATAAAATCCATTGCTAGGTTAAACAACTCAGCTCCTTCATAATTGTTCTTAATGTAGGCTCACTGTGGGATTTACAGGTTGTCTTATGCTCCACAGGAACACTCCATTTATAAAGAACACCACTTTAGAAAGCAAAGTGGTTAACAGAAGACAAGAAATTGAAAATTCATATCTGTTCTTTTTTATCATAATACAATCATTCAGGTTTCATAATCAATATTATTAAAGAATGTTAATGAAATACCAACGTTTTTAAATTTTATGCAAAGGATAAAATAAATACACTAATTTGTCTTATTTTATGCAGATATAATAGCTGACAAATACTTAAATGCGTAACAAGTACACAAAATGAATTTTTGGTGTTAGTATGTTTAGAAGAAAAGAAACATGCAACAGTTTTAAGAATAGCTGCTATCCAATGGTGCAAAAGTAAAGTGGCTTGTCATGTCTTGGTCTAAGGACATACTTGCAAGCAGAGATAGAATATGGTAGGATGAAACAGGTGATTAAGTATCTGATAGTTAGTGTCATTGTTGCAACAGGTGGCACACTCATCTTTGGTGCGAAAGTCTGTGGGTTCTGTTCCCACATCAAGTAGATGGATTGCTGATATCGCAGTGCAGCATGATGGGAGGGGGGGTGCAAAAAGAATAGGGGAAGTTCCCTAATGCTAAAGGCCAAATTTCTCCAAGTAATACAAACACCACCTCAACTTTCCCCTTAAAATAGGTCACTAGCCTGGTGAGAGTAATCCGGTTAACACAGGCTAACTAAATAAATACACAGTACTTTAAGTGCAATAATGTAAGTGGTCTTAAACATTACGTGCATAATAGAGTAGGGGAAGACCAAGAAAACTGTGCATGTAGGCACAGTACATATAAGCTTGAATCACAAGCAAGTAAAAAATAGAATAACCTCAGATTTTGAAGTAGCACAGATTTGCCATTAACAATAAGCCTCTACTTGCAAATGAATATACTATAATTAAAGACACAGGGTGCACTCTTAAATGTACTATGTCATGTTTATTTTCATTAGTTGCCATTCACAGCTATTTCAAATCAGTATCTTTCAGCTTTTCTGTGCAAATTGTGGTTTCAAGTAGTTTTGAAAAAGAACTGCAATTTGCAAACTATTCAGCTTCCGCTGCTTGAATAGTAATTACAATTTACATGGACAGCCCAGGGACTACAGATTTGTACTCATTTTCATAAATACAGCAATAAAAAGGAGACAAATAATGAGCTGTGATACAGAGCGACTGCAAAATAATTAAAATTACTTAATTTTTGGAAATGGTGATGGGTAAATAACAGAAAGTGGTAACAGTGCATATTTCATAAAGTTATTATGGTTAGAATATATCAGAATGAAGTAAAACAAACAGTGACATACTATTTTTACTTGTTCTAAGCAAATATTAAAGTATGAATATTAATCTAGTTACATACAATTAATGTTAAACAAATAGAAATAGACAGGACTGGTATTTCAAAACTGTATGAAGTAGATTAGCATGTTCTATGTATGCACTTGTATTATTATTATTATGATCATTATATGAACATTTTTGGAGAGATTACCAAAACAGTTCTCTCACCTCAGGATAATAAATTTACATACTGTCAAAGCATGCTGCTTCATACTATCTGAGTTTGAAAATATTGCAAGTAACAGGCATTCAGTCAAACTGAAGCTGGTACTTAACACTTTCAGCACATTAAAATCTTAGGGTCCCAAAACGGAAGGGGTAATACTGATACGTTTCTAATGTTACTACTAAACTAAGTAAAAAGAGACGCTTGCTGAACTTTTTTTTTTTTTTTACTGTGGCTGGATTGAGGTACAGGTGGATAACGTTTTGTGGTTTTAAAGCAGTATACTTTAACTGATCTGAGCACATGGAAACCTAAATGTCACAGGGAATATAAACCTATGTTTCAAATACACCGTCGTACATATATGCTACTCCAATCTGGAAGTGTCATTGTTAGAACACATCAACAAAAATACTTAGAAAGATAGACATGTTAAAAGCAATGCACAGTATCAGAACAGACCAGGCTCTATCATACACTATTGCAAATAATAAACTAAAGATATCAGCACAGGCAGAAAAACATAGAACATATGCAGATAAATATAATGGAAAAGTACAAAATAAGCAATCATTGATGACCCAAAAGAGTTTTATAGAGAGAGGACTGGGAAACAAAGCAAAATGAATAGAAACTCTGCCACAAAAATAAGAAATAGACACATTTTGGAGAAATATCCATGAAGACCCTGAGGAACATAACAAAGAAGCTGAATAAGCAGAAGAGGTAAAATAAACAGTAAAAAGTTCAAATCTACAAATATGAAATGGCATGAAGTAACAGCCAGAGAAATTGATACAAATTAAGAAATGCTTCTAACTGGAAAACCCCAGGCCTAGATGCAGTACCTGACTTCTGACTTAAGGTATTAGCATCTTTACACAAAGATTTAGCCTTGAGTAAGAACTACTAATATGCACATTCCAAACAGACAACAACCTGGTTAACAACAAAAAAATGGTAATCCTCCCTAAGACTGAACCTACAAGATATCCTAAAAACTGCAGACCAATAACTTGCCATCCAATGACGTATAGCCTATATACTGGAAATGATGCTAACAGAGTTTATAGTCATTTAGAAGAAAACTCAATCATGGCAACAGAAAAGTAACAAAAGACAGTCATATAGTACAAAAGATAATTTGTTGTTAAATACAGTCATAATGGAGAATCATAAAAAATGGGAGGAATGTAAGTATGGCATGGCGAAATTACAAAAAAAAAAAATTCACAGTATCCCGCATTTATGGATAAAGGAGTGCTTACAGACATATAAGAGACACCCTACACTAATAAATTACATTGCAGTTACCATGAAACAGTAGCAGACCACTTTGCAGCTAAGCATTGATTAAGGACAAATTATTATCACAAGGATAAAAAGTCAAAGGGGGGTGTTCCAGGGTGATTATCACTGCTGCTCTTTTGTCTTACCCTTATCCCATTAAGCTGTCTTCTTCTTCTTTTGGCTTTTCCCAGTTAACGGTCACCACAGTGGATCATCTGTCTGCTCATGATTGGCAGTGGAGTTTTACGGTGTTGAGTTGCCAGCCTGGTGCCCAACCTTCCACAGAAGGCACACACATGCAAATACTCACACCTAGGGCCAATTGCATGTCTTTGGGATGTGGGATGAAACTGGAGCACCCGGAGGAAACCCACACAACCACAGGGAGGAAATGCAGACTCCGCACAGAAGGCACCCCAGCCGAGAATCAAACCGGAGAACCTCTTGCTGTGATTAATAAAAACTTGTATGTGTTTTTTTTTTCTTCTTAAAGGATGTTCTTCTTTAAGAATACCCTTTGCTTCTTTGTGTTGCACTCACCTGTGGTTATCTGTGTGCCCCTGTGTGCATTCTTTAAGAACAGCCTTTGCGTCCATGTGTCATTGCTTGCGTCATTATCACACAGAGTTATTGCTTGCTTTTGTGTGTGTGTGTGTGTGTGTGTGTGTGTGTGTGTGTGTGTGTGTGTGTGTGTGTGTCTGTGAAATGCTCTAGTTAGGGATGGCAGGTTAGTTAATTTGCTCAGGCTCAAACCCTGTACCTTAGTTACAGCAAACAAGAGTCTGAATTCTCTTCTCCAACTACCAAGCTCCTGAAAAATTGAGTTTCAATGCATTTTCAAGGAATTGCAGGTTAGTTAATTTGCTCAGGCTCAAACCTTGTACCTTGGTTACAGGAAACAAGAGTTTGAATTCTCTTCTCCAACTACCAAGCTCCTAAAAAAATTAGTTTCAATGCATTTTCAAGGAATTGAGGTTAAAGTGGATTTTCAAGGAATTGAGTTTCAAATGCATTTTCAAAGAATTCTGAGCTTCACGGGAAGAAAAGTTTACTGCTGTTCATGCTAAGTCTGTTTACGGGAAGAAAAGTTTACTACTGCTCATGCCAAGTCTGTTTACAATGTGCAACAGTTTTGATGCCTTTTCCTAAAAATATTCAGTAAGCAACCCCACAAAAAAAACCAAACAAAAAAAAAAACAATTTCACTGCATGGACTGTAGAATAGAGTTAGTTTTCAGTACATTCTTTTACTGTGCCAGTATCATGGAGCCAGGTATGCAAATTACTGTTTTGCTGTAATTCAGAAAATGTGCAGACAGTAGAATGTCAGGAAATTACAAAAAGCATGTCACAAGACAGCTGTTCCTCAGAAAAGAAATGGGCATGCATGAATAAGTTAACATTATAATGTCTTGTGTACATAAATAGTGTTAAATTATGTACCAGTAATAAAACACACTGAAAGACTCAAGAATTTTATGAAACTTACTTCCAAAAATTAAATAGAAAGCGTTTAAATAAACAAATCTTTGTACTGCTGGCTAACTAATTAACTAAATAATTCTTACTGCAGGCAAAGGGAAGAATATTACACTGGAAGTCCCTTCCTTTCAATGCTGAGCTGTCAATTGCAGTGACAGCTTTAACACCTCTGCAGTACTGTGGGAGGAGGGCTGTCAATTCATGTTGGACTACAAAGAACACCTAGAACAAAGGCCTCCAATTTAGTTACTTCTCTGACTGCAGCTAGATAACTGAAGTATAGTATTAAAGAAGCTGTGAGCAAAACATAAATGAGTGTGATTAGTCAAAGAAGAAGCAGCCCTCTTACAGAAGGAATACAAAATGACGAGCCACATTTCCCACTATATGTCAATGGCATGAGAATTCACAGTTACTTCCTTATGTCTGTACGAGTCATAGAAAGAAGACTTGAAATGCTTTATGGGAAAGAGAAAGGGTTGAAGCTAGGCTTGCCACCCCTCCGTTTTTCGGACTATCAGAATCAAACTGATTCTCCAGTCCGGAAAACACTATACAAACTCCTGTATTCTGTTTCAAAAAACAGACTATCGAGTTGTAAATAACTGATTTACTATGCTTTTTACAGAAAAGCATAGCAAATCAACCAAAAAGCTGCGTGAAGAGAGGCGTTCCCATTGGTGATGCTATCGTGACATCACAAAATAAGCGGTATGTTGGCGGGAGAGGGGTGGGGGCGGGGTTACTGGTAGCGAGGGCATGGCGTGGCTCGGTTTTAGCAAATGAACAAAAGGTGGCAACCCTAGTTGAAGCAGAAGAAGATCACATTGCTATATAAAGCTCCATCGGTAGCCATGTTGTAGTAAACAGGCTAAAATTACAAATAAATCACCTACAGTGATTCTGAGGCGTTACAAATAGCCCTAGAAACAGGCTGCAAAAAACATATTTTTTTAGTTATAGCATTAGTTTTCCTGAGTGTGTGTGTGTGTGTGTGTGCGTGTGTATATATATTTATATATATATATTCCTTATAAATAATCAATGTCTCCATATATAGGTTCATAGGTTCATACTAGGCTATCTGCCCTGGGGCAATTATAAGCCTAGCCCGATTCTGTATGACTTACGCCACCCCTTGATTTGAGTATACTGTGCCCTTTTTAAGGTTTAGTTTACTGTGCCTCTGTCTAATAGTGACACGGGAGTAATCCCTGGGACAAACCTACGATCTCCCATCCACTTATCGAGATTCTTCTTGAAGAGATTCAGTGAGGTGCTCTGCCTCACATGAACTGGAATTCTATTCCAGAGCGAAGGGAGCCTCTGGGTTATGAACCTGTCCCTCCAGCAAGTTCTATTTATTTCTGTGCTGAGGTTCAAGTCCCTCGAGCGTGTGGCTCTAAGGGATTTAGATTTACTGAGGTGGAGCATGTCCATTAATTCTGGATTTGACATAGCTTTGTATGTCAGGCATAGATCGCCAATTACTAGTCATTCTACATACATGAATAGAAATAATTAGCAGATGCTGATATTACAGTAAAGCTACACACTGTTTATTTTATTTATTTAATTTATTTATTTACTTAACATTTGTTAACTAGGAAAGTCCGACTTGGAACGTAGCCAATTTTTAGCGGCGGCCCGAGGAGAAATCCTGTAGATGTTCATTCTAAGCATTTAGAAGGAAACACTCGGTAAACTATGGAGTGTTTTTAGAGTTTGTCTGAAAAAAAATCCAAAAATATGTATGAGAAAAATAGTAAGTGTACAGAAAATATGTAAAGAACAGACAGTGAGAAGATTATTTTAAAAAGGCAGATATCTGAAATGGGCAAAAATGGACATATACAGTCTTTCATGTGTTAATGGGTTTAACTAATTTTATCATTTGATTATTAAAACACCAGTAAAAGTACATTAGGGCACCATGATTAATAAAATTTAATTTACATTAATTCTTCTTTGCAGAGTCTTTACTACGATCAGTTTGCCTTGTGATATATGAACTATGGTCAGTCTGCCGTGCAGTATCTGAACACTGCAAATGAGATTTAAAGTTAGTTTCTGTTATGCTGTTAAAGATGCTCACTGTTGTTTCTGTTCTCATGGTAAAGCACCAGAACAGTAATAATCATCATCAGTATAAAATTTCATGGAAATTGCATGATCGTGCTTCAAGCATTCTGATTTCTTCAAGCAGCCACTATAGTATTATAAAATGTATTTTGGAGAAATTACTAAAAATGAACTTCCCATTTGCCAAAATGATTACTTCTTCAAAGGATAAAGTTAACCACTTCATATTATAGATGGCCGAAGTGGAACTTCAGCATAATAGTCTATTGATTGAAGAGTGGGATAATCTTTGTAAACAGTAGGTGTGATATTTGCCGCTGAGAATTAGCAGCTGGGTGGTGTGATTTTCTAGATGTGTGACAGAGATAAAATCCATTGCTAGGCTAAACAACTCAGCTCCTACATAATTGTTCTTAATGTAGGCTCACTGTGGGATTTACAGGTTGTCTTATGCTCCACAGGAACACTCCATTTATAAAGAACACCACTTTAGAAAGCAAAGTGGTTAACAGAAGACAAGAAATTGAAAATTCATATCTGTTCTTTTTTATCATAATACAATCATTCAGGTTTCATAATCAATATTATTAAAGAATGTTAATGAAATACCAACGTTTTTAAATTTTATGCAAAGGATAAAATAAATACACTGATTTGTCATATTTTATGCAGATATAATAGCTGACAAATACTTAAATGCGTAACAAGTACACAAAATGAATTTTTGGTGTTAGTATGTTTAGAAGAAAAGAAACATGCAACAGTTTTAAGAATAGCTGCTATCCAATGGTGCAAAAGTAAAGTGGCTTGTCATGTCTTGGTCTAAGGACATACTTGCAAGCAGAGATAGGATATGGTAGGATGAAACAGGTGATTAAGTATCTGATAGTTAGTGTCAGTGTTGCAACAGGTGGCACACTCATCTTTGGGGCGAAAGTCTGTGGGTTCTGTTCCCACACCAAGTAGATGGATTGCTGATATCGCAGTGCAGCATTATGGGAGGGGGGGGGGTGCAAAAAGAACAGGGGAAGTTCCCTAATGCTAAAGGCCAAATTTCTCCAAGTAATACAAACACCACCTCAACTTTCCCCTTAACTAGCCTGGTGAGAGTAATCCGGTTAACACAGGCTAACTAAATAAATACACAGTACTTTAAGTGCAATAATGTAAGTGGTCTTAAACGTTACGTCCATAATAGAGTAGGGGAAGACCAAGAAAACTGTGCATGTAGGCACAGTACATATAAGCTTGAATCACAAGCAAGTAAAAAATAGAATAACCTCAGATTTTGAAGTAGCACAGATTTGCCATTAACAATAAGCCTCTACTTGCAAATGAATATACTATAATTAAAGACACAGGGTGCACTCTTAAATGTACTATGTCATGTTTATTTTCATTAGTTGCCATTCACAGCTATTTCAAATCAGTATCTTTCAGCTTTTCTGTGCAAATTGTGGTTTCAAGTAGTTTTGAAAAAGAACTGCAATTTGCAAACTATTCAGCTTCCGCTGCTTGAATAGTAATTACAATTTACATGGACAGCCCAGGGACTACAGATTTGTACTCATTTTCATAAATACAGCAATAAAAAGGAGACAAATAATGAGCTGTGATACAGAGCGACTGCAAAATAATTAAAATTACTTAATTTTTGGAAATGGTGATGGGTAAATAACAGAAAGTGGTAACAGTGCATATTTCATAAAATTATTATGGTTAAAATATATCAGAATGAAGTAAAACAAACAGTGACATACTATTTTTACTTGTTCTAAGCAAATATTAAAGTATGAACATTAATCTAGTTACATACAATTAATGTTAAACAAATAGAAATAGACAGGACTGGTATTTCAAAACTGTATGAAGTAGATTAGCATGTTCTATGTTTGCACTTGTATTATTATTATTATGATCATTATACGAACATTTTTGGAGAGATTACCAAAACAGTTCTCTCACCTCAGGATAAGAAATTTACATACTGTCAAAGCATGCTGCTTCATACTATCTGAGTTTGAAAATATTGCAAGTAACAGGCATTCAGTCAAACTGAAGCTGGTACTTAACACTTTCAGCACATTAAAATCTTAGGGTCCCAAAACGGAAGGGGTAATACTGATACGTTTCTAATGTTACTACTAAACTAAGTAAAAAGAGATGCTTGCTGAACTTTTTTTTTTTTTTTTTTTTTTTTTTACTGTGGCTGGATTGAGGTACAGGTGGATAACGTTTTGTGGTTTTAAAGCAGTATACTTTAACTGATCTGAGCACATGGAAACCTAAATGCCACAGGGAATATAAACCTATGTTTCAAATACATCTTCGTACATATATGCTACTCCAATCTGGAAGTGTCATTGTTAGAACACATCAACAAAAATACTTAGAAAGCTAGACATGTTAAAAGCAATGCACACTATCAGAACAGACCAGGCTCTATCATACACTATTGCAAATAATAAACTAAAGATATCAGCACAGGCAGAAAAACATAGAACATATGCAGATAAATATAATGGAAAAGTACAAAATAAGCAATCATTGATGACCCAAAAGAGTTTTATAGAGAGAGGACTGGGAAATAAAGCAAAAGGAATAGAAACACTGCCACAAAAAGAAGAAATAAACACATTTTGGAGAAATATCCATGAAGACCCTGAGGAACATAACAAAGAAGCTGAATAAGCAGAAGAGGTAAAATAAACAGTAAAAAGTTCAAATCTACAAATATGAAATGGCATGAAGTAACAGCCAGAGAAATTGATACAAATTAAGAAATGCTTCTAACTGGAAAACCCCAGGCCTAGATGCAGTACCTGACTTTTGGCTTAAGGTATTAGCATCTTTACACAAAGATTTAGCCTTGAGTAAGAACTACTAATATGCACATTCCAAACAGACAACAACCTGGTTAACAACAAAAAAATGGTAATCCTCCCTAAGACTGAACCTACAAGATATCCTAAAAACTGCAGACCAATAACTTGCCATCCAATGACGTATAGCCTATATACTGGAAATGATGCTAACAGAGTTTATAGTCATTTAGAAGAAAACTCAATCATGGCAACAGAAAAGTAACAAAAGACAGTCATATAGTGCAAAAGATAATTTGTTGTTAAATACAGTCATAATGGAGAATCATAAAAATGGGAAGAATGTAAGTATGGCATGGCTAGATTACAAAAAAAAAAAAAATTCACAGTATCCCTCATTTATGGATAAAGGAGTGCTTACAGACATATAAGAGACACCCTACACTAATAAATTACATTGCAGTTACCATAAAACAGTAGCAAACCACTTTGCAGCTAAGCATTGATTAAGGACAAATTATTATCACAAGGATAAAAAGTCAAAGGGGGATGTTCCAGGGTGATTATCACTGCTGCTCTTTTGTCTTACCCTTATCCCATTAAGCTGTCTTCTTCTTCTTTTGGCTTTTCCCGGTTAACGGTCACCACAGTGGATCATCTGTCTGCTCATGATTGGCAGTGGAGTTTTACGGTGTTGAGTTGCCAGCCTGGTGCCCAACCTTCCACAGAAGGCACACACATGCAAACACTCACACCTAGGGCCAATTGCATGTCTTTGGGATGTGGGATGAAACTGGAGCACCTGGAGGAAACCCACACAACCACAGGGAGGAAATGCAGACTCCGCACAGAAGGCACCCCAGCCGAGAATCGAACCGGAGAACCTCTTGCTGTGATAAATAAAAACTTGTATGTGTTTTTTTTTTCTTCTTAAAGGATGTTCTTCTTTAAGAATACCCTTCGCTTCTGTGTGTTGCACTCACCTGTGGCATCTGTGTGCCCCTGTGTGCATTCTTTAAGAACAACTTTTGCGTCCATGTGTCACTGCTTGCGTCATTATCACACAGAGTTATTGCTTGCTTGTGTGTGTGTGTATGTGTGTGTGTGTGTGTGTGTGTGTGTGTGTGTGTGTGTGTGTGTGTGTGTGTGTGTGTGTGTGTGTCTGTGAAATGCTCTAGTTAGGGATGGCAGGTTAATTAATTTGCTCAGGCTCAAACCCTGTACCTTAGTTACAGGAAACAAGAGTCTGAATTCTCTTCTCCAACTACCAAGCTCCTGAAAAATTGAGTTTCAATGCATTTTCAAGGAATTGCAGGTTAGTTAATTTGCTCAGGCTCAAACCTTGTACATTGGTTAGAGGAAACAAGAGTCTGAATTCTCTTCTCCAACTACCAAGCTCCTAAAAAAATTAGTTTCAATGCATTTTCAAGGAATTGAGGTTAAAGTGGGTTTTCAAGGAATTGAGTTTCAAATGCATTTTCAAAGAATGCTGAGCTTCACGGGAAGAAAAGTTTACTGCTGTTCATGCTAAGTCTGTTTACGGGAAGAAAAGTTTACTGTTGCTCATGCTAAGTCTGTTTACAATGTGCAACAGTTTTGTTTAAAAATGGTCATCACTATTGTGCTATAGAATTTCAAAGCATTTGTTACTAGCACAACAGGTAGCATACTTGCTTTTAATGCAGAAGGCTGTAGGTTCTACTCTCACATCATGCAGATGGATTGCCAATACTATGTTGTACTTTAAGAGGGTGGGGTGGGAGTCCTGAGTATGTTCTCCTTTGGATGAGATGCCTAGTAACTATGAACCTGTTGTCAGTTTGCCATCTATTCCCTATTGCAATATGGCTGGCTTACCTATCTTTTTATTTTTAATGTAACATAGGCAATTTATTATTCAATGATAGCAGGCACTGAATTTGTAGATGAAACACTGAAATATAAAGTTGTTTGCTACCCTCAACCTCCTCATTAGTTAAATGTGTCTTTAATGTGTAATTATTCAGATGACTTTTACCTCCACAGAGATCATGCATATTGACCGATATTGGTGGATTATAATGGCAGAAGTTTGTGTGATTTTTTTGGTTGAAATGTTCTGAATTGGCAAGTTTTGTCATTATTGGTTCATACATTTTGTTTCACTGCTTACTGGAAAAATGTTCAAAACTAAAAATTTAAAACACGCTCTAGCAAGTGATACTATTATACAAGGAATATAATGTAATATAATCAGGAAGTTGAATTAAAGAACACATGCGTGTATGCATAATCTTAAAAAATATGTGGAAGAGACCTATGGTTTGAAAACAGGCCAAAGGGAAACTTTATTCTGGCCAGAAGCATTTTCTTTGAATGTGTGTTTCAAAGCCGTTTCAAGGGCAGAGTAGTTTACTGTTGATGCTAAGTCTGTTTTCATTGAGACTACATTGTTTGTTTAGCAAATGTGTATCACTGTTTGTGATGTAAAATTTTAAATAAAAGTTTTAAGTTAAATCCAAAGACCTATAATCATTGTAGAAGTAAAGCAGAAAACAGTATGCATACTGAGATGTTTGAACAGTGTAGAAGGTAACTAGGGGGAGACAGTCAAGTAATGGGACAGTGGAATGGCTGCAGTACAGGGTTGTGTGTGTGGGGGGGCCCCAATCCATTACCCTGCTTAGGGCCCCATTTGACCATGATTTTGCTCTGTATGTACATATTACTTTATATTGAATTATCCATTCAGGCATTCATCCATAAATCCTTCCATTCTTGCAGTCATCTGTTTTCACATTCACTTGACCAGGTGAGCACTGTGTAGGAACAAGTTGAACAAGGCGGAGTAGACTGCTGTATCTCCTGCTCATCCTTGAGGGATCATCATGTATTCTCAGAGAAGTGGAAAAATAAAATCTGTCTGGATGGTCCTGGTTCATCCTTTGGGCATCATCCTGTGGACTGTGCCTAATACACCTCCTACAGTAGGTGACCAGGGACAACTCGCTAGGTGTACAAACAAGCTCATCTTACTTTTACTAATCCTGAAAAGCAACATGTCTGTTTTAAAGTCCTCCTGGACTACAAAGCTCTGCACTTTGCCACAGAAAATGAAACCAGCCACCCAGCAGAAGCACTTCATCTTTGATGCTTATGTTCATTATCATATCATTTTGGATACTACCTAAAGCTTGTGATTATACATGAGGACAGGAATGTAGACCAATGGATGAAATTGTAGTTTCATTCTAGGACATAGAATTGTCACTTTATGTCTCTCCTGCATCCTTCCTGTCCTGTTGGCATCATTCAGCCATGTCAGGATACCACCCACCCACACACCAACATTGCATGGAAGGCATCTTTTTTTTCTTGATGGCATTTCTACAAATAGTATCTCAGAATTATCACAAAAGCTGAGATTAACATTCCTTTGCTTCCTTAACCTCTATTATCATTTATTAGCACAGGGTTGAATCCCTTTTTTATGGATTTTTAAAAATGAGTAGTTGCATCCAGACTGAACTACACAGAGCTTTTTTTGTATCTGATGTGCTCTTAGCTTGAAGTGAGGCTCTAAACGTCTGGCTTGGAGAATATTTGTATTAGATTAACTGCCTGAAGAGTAAATGGGAAGCTGAAGCAAAAAATTCTGAAATGGTTTGGGGATCAGGAGGAAGACCATTTATCACCTGGAAAGTCTTGGTATTTCTTCATAGAGGCTTCCAAGGAAAGGAAAGGAATTAGTGCATTTAGCAAAATCTCATTTTGTGAAAATTACAAACCAGAAAACTTACTGAAGGTGTCCATACTCACGGATGTACGGTTAGCAGAGTATCCATGCTTTCACTGACTTTTCTCCTCATGACAGGTCACCAGTCTCTTCTTCAGTAACAGCGCATTCTTGACTAATGTTGCAAAATCCTTAGTAACTCTAGTTGAATTCAGTCACAGATGTGCTTAGATAAAACTGACCACCTAGTAAGCTACAGTGTCTTTAAGCCTCTGCATCCTCATTGACTGACACGCTCCCTACTCACCCCTGCCCCAGCTGTCAACTGGTGCTTCGCCATACTTTTGCCTCTTTAATTCTGTCCAATAGTGTCACTTCTTATTAAGGAAGAGCCAACTGGATTCCATTCCTACTATGGAACACTCAATCAATTCTTTATCCTTGCACAAATTTTAAAGAGGTTATAGGAGTTTACAGATACTGTCTGCATGTGTTTTAAATATCTAACACAGGTATATGACTATATATGCCAAAATGTCTTCTTCAAAATGTAATAACAGTATGGGATCCCACTACCATACACCATTTGGTTCATGTATTTCTGGCATAAGAGTTGTGTCCACATTTTTGACATTCAGCTGAATAAATTCAGGAAAAGCATAGAAATTCACCAATAGCAATTCATCCTCCCATTATCATAATTTTCAAAAACAGCTCTAGAAAATATATAGTTTAGGGAAGTTGGGGTTACCTATTTGTTACTTTTCTGATGATGATGTCTTCTTAGTCTCAAGTGATTGCAGTCTCTGGTGTACTGCAACAGTTTTCTGCTGAGCATGACAACTGTGATGAAAATCAGGGTGTTTATATCAGTGATTATGGTTCTTTCCTGGAAAAAAGGATTGTTTTCTTCATTTAATGTGAAAATTACTACCTCAAGTGGAGGAGATGAAGTACCTTTGGCTCTTGTTTACAAGTGACAGGAAACTGGAAGACTGACCAATAGATGGGTGAAGCTGCAGGTATGTTATCAGACTGTCAGGACCAGTCAAGAGCTGTGATAAATCTTGTCAGTTTACTGTCATACAGTATATTTTGTCCTCTCCTCCTGTGGTCATATATTTGAGTAGTGGCTGGCTGCAATTATTAGATTACGGATACAGTGGCACAAATTAGGTTCTTTTGAAGGGTAGTGGGCTCATTCTCTGTGACTCATTGATAAAATGAGGCTCTTGACAATAAAGATAATGGTGTTGCGGTAGCGTTGTCGCCTCACAGTTAGACGTTGCCCATTCGATTCTCAGTTAGAGCGTCTTCTGTGTGGCGACATGCTTGAATGGGCGTTCCTTCATTGAAGGTTGTGCATTAAGCCCGGCAAGCCAGCACGTAAAAATCTACTGCCAATCATTAGCGGACCGGAGTTCCGCTGTGGCGACCCCTAACTGGGAAAAGCCGAAAGACACAAACAAACAAACAATTTTACATCAAGGAACATCTGGTTTTCCTCTGTGTTGACAGAAGGGAATTGAGATGGTTTGGGTGTCTTATGTCCTTTAGAGACAACCCACAACCAGCCTATAAGAACACAGAGGTTGGAATAAAATAAAACATTTTACATTATAAGATGTGCATTTCTTTATTGCAATAACAGAGACTTATGTAAAAAAAATCAGTTAGCTCAACATTTACTTTCCCTTTTGCAAACCTCTTGCCCAAGGTCACACACTATTAAAGTGGGTGACTCCAGATCAACCAGCAGTCCTGTCACCAGCGGGGTGTCACAAGGGTCAGTGCTGGGCCCTCTTCTGTTTGGTAAATACTTCTCAGAAGTTTAGGTCAAAACTAAGGGGCTATGGTTGACCAAGTTTGCAGATGACAATTCTCAAATCACCAAATTATATCAGTATACTTCAGGAGAGTCTTTCATCAACCAGCAACTTGTGTCTTACTCACAATCTCAAGCTAAATGCAAAAAATGCATCATCATTCCCTTCATTAAAAACAATGTCCCTTCACAGTGTCAAATTAGCAATACCCTATGCACCTATGAAGTGGTAAGGGATCTGGGATCATAAGTAGTCTGTGACCTTAACTTTGACCACCATGTGTCTACTGTAGTAAGGAAAGCTTTCTACATAGCACACTTGATTAGCAAAGTCATCATCTCTAGAGCAAAGGAGGTTATAACCCCATCTATACTTGTCACTAATCAGGCCCATAATTGAGTATAATGCCCATTTTGGCATGTACCGTACAACGCACCTGCAGCAATTGGAGAGACCTCAGAGGTTTCTAACAAAGAAGATCAGGGGAGTCCGGCACATGCCTTACACAGACCGACTAAAGTCCCTGTCGCTGTACTCAGTATCATATAGACTTCTTAGGGGAGACTTTTGCCTGGCTTACAGAGCACTCTCCAACCCAAATCTAATGAATTTGCTGAACATCTGTAAATCAAACAGAACTAGAGGTACCCATTCCAGTGACCTAAATATGGCCTGCTACTTGAATAGGATGTGCTTGAGGGACAAATTTGTCTCCCAGTGAATGACACATCTTTGGAATTGACTGACAGTTCATGTGAAGAAGAGCACCTCTATGACATTGTTCAAAACAAACCTGGATGAGTGGATGGGGTACTGTAAATTCTTAACGGGGATAGTGCCCACAACCCACCTGGACATGGGCAGTCTTTACTAAATACATCCTGGGTATTGACTCGAGCATCATTGCTATTACATTGCGATGAAATGGCTAGGCTTTAAATGACCACCAGGTCGATAGCCTAGTAAAATCCTATGATTCTAAGAATTAAAAACAGCTAGCATGCATCAAGTTGAGTCTGTATAAGAAATAACATTATTACACTATAAAAATGTTAAATTACTGCAATTCAATTAATTTACATTAATGAAAGTGCTACATAGCACTTACTAGGGAAAAAGGGAACATACTGTGTAGGAAACAGCATTTAGAGATATTTAGTTCAAGTTCTAGTTCCTCAGGTGATTTGGGGTTGGAATAGTCTTTTAAGGGTCTTTGCTCCTTGCTGAACACTACAGAGGCATTTCTGAGTTTGGTGCCACTCTTTCTCTCTTGGAAATCCATGAAACTGAAATTCTTTCTCATAGTCTAGGCTGGTTTCTCACTAAGCACAATTCATTTCAAATGCAGGCAGAACCTCTTTGGTTTTCTAATTAGGTAAACCTCTCTTCTTCACTGCAAATGGATCTTCATACCTCTACAGATGACCAAGACTCTAAAAGCAGCAAGATGAAATATTGTAGTTATTGTTTCCTTTACAATAGTATAGGCCTTTGTAACTGTCTTCTGCCATGTAACCAAGGCAGGGTCCTTTTCACATCTCATCTGTAACTGTGTAGTTCTATAGTGTTAGCTGAGCAACTGCTGAATTGCTGAAAAACATCTGAAAATGAATTCTGTAGGTGAAATCCCCTTCCCACAAGCTTCTCTGTAAGTATGTCTTTTGCCAAAAAAAAAAGAAAAAATGGCATAGCTTTAGTCTCTGCTATTCACTGATTCCAGCTGTAGTTACAAATGCATAACTGTTTTTAGTGTCATCCACCTGTTATTCTGTCCAGGTGTATTACCCTTTGACAAGCTAATATTCTGGGGAAAGGAATTTGGTTTATAATGATGGACATAAACATTCTCTGGGTTTTACTTCTTTTCCAAGTAACAATGCAATCTGACAATGTACTAGGAAGAAAAATCATGACCAATGGCATAAACATAATTTTTTTTTAACTGTTCTGAAAATCTTTCATATGCATGAATTGTACATATACATAAGAATGTTTGTGTCTTTCGGCTTTTCCCGGTTAGGGGTCACCACAGCAGAACTTCGGTCCACTAATGATTGGCAGTTGATTTTTACATACCGGCTTGCCAGGCCCTGATGCACAACCTTCAACGAAGCGATGCCCATGCATGCCATGCAGAATGCAGAAGTCGCTCGCTCAGCATCGACGGACAGCATCTTGCAATAAGGACAACACTACCACAGCACCACCACCACCTAACAAATCTGTGTAGCCCACTGGTGCACTCTGTAAATACAAACTCCAAACTGGGCAGATTTGTGGTTGGAGTGTTTTTGATTTTTGTTTCTTTTGTATTTACAGAGTGCACCAGTGGGCTACACAGATTTGTTAGGTTTATTCTTATGTGTACCCGCGGTGGTGGTGCTGCGGTAGCGTTGTCACCTCACAGTAAGACGTTGTCCTGTTCGATTCTCAGCTAAAGCATCTTCTGTGTGGAGACATGCGTGAATGGGCGTACCTTCATTGAAGGTTGTGCATCAGAGCTGGCAACTCAGCACGTAAAAATCTACTGCCAATCATTAGCGGACCGGAGTTCCGCTGTGGCGACCCCTAACCGGGAAAAGCCGAAAGACACAACAACAACAACACAAATATCTCAACAGTCAGTGGACAGAAGGCACAGAAATGAATCCTGGACAAGGTGTCAGCACCATTCAACATCTTCATTGATATAAAAATGTATTTTTTTCCATTCAAACAAAACAAATGCACTCAATGTGACACACATAAGCCAGTAGCAATGTGAGCAGATGTGATATCTAGACAGGAACTGTTAACATTGGTAGACATCTAGTAAACAAAATTAGTGCTCTAACCCATTTGATAATGAGTAAACTGATAACACATTAGTATCCACCGAAGTTCATAATAATGGTTCATCAGTAGACAGAGCATATTTTAAGATGTAAAAAAGCTTGTCTTATTTAAGAGTTGTAGAAAAGGGAAGTGCAAATTAATTTAAACAAATATAGTAATTAGGAAATAAACCCATAGGCCAAGAAAGCATTCTGGTATAACAAATGATAAACAATTTCTGAAAATTCTGCCTACTTTGCTTAAGGATGACACTGCATACGAAATCTTGGCACATAATACTAAAACTGAAATGTGGATGATCTGAGTGAAGTGTGGTAAAATGGTATTTTATGGGGAGCTCAATGAAACTCTTAACAGAAAGAAAGGTTGAAATTATTCAGCAGAGGCAGGTCATTGGTTCATAGGTTTACACTAGGCTAATAATCACCAGTCTTTATAAGCCTAGCAATGCAACATAGCCCAACTTTGTCCCACAGTACATTGAGCCCTTATAAGGTGGAGCTATGTTAGGAAGAAGTTAGCTAAGGGTTATGTGGGTGAGTATATTAGTTGGGATTAAGTGAGTGAGTGTGACATTTATGTTAAGAAGTATATAGAAGTATGGTAAATCCTCCTCTGAGATTTAATTAGCTATTTAATTTAAACATGGTAATTGAAGCAATACTGCAGATATGTATTATTTAAATTATTCTTAAAAATATAAGTAACCTACTAAAAGTAAGCAATGGATATAATGTAGAAAATCTCATATAGATGGCTAAAAGCAGCTCCAAAGATATTTTAACCATCTATATAAGACTATGGTAGACTGTAAATCCTATGGTGCAGTCTTAGGTTTACTTAGATTTGTTTACAATCTGTACATGTCAGACAGATGATATAGTCCTTATCATGATTTGAACAGGCCATGTAAAAAAAAACAAAAAAGGTAGAATTACAACTTATAAATGGTTGGTTGGGGGAAATTGTTCACATGATTAATGGCATTCATCAGGGCTGCCTTTTGAACAGCTGTTTACATTAGTAGTGGGAGCTGTTCTTTTTAAAGTACATGCCCGACTTCACTTGTCTCCATCTTCTTTCTCCAGTATAGCGATTCTAGTTGTTGTGTCTTTCGGCATTTCCTGGTTAGGGGTCGCCACAGCTGAACTCCGGTCCACTAATGATTGGTAGTTGATTTTTATAGGGATTCTAGTACCAAGTTTTTTTTTCCTATGCTGATGACATCACTATTGTGGCTGATTCTCCTGCTACTCTTTCTAATATATTAAACAGTCTTACAGCTGCTTTTCATTGGTGGGGCTTTCCTTTAATTTGAGCAAGTCTTTTGGTTTTGCTTCTACAGGTATTACAGTGATACAGGAGGTATGTTTTTCTACTCAGGCTATTATATTGAGCGTTCCCTTTGGTATTCCCTCTTATGTTTTGACACACTGTGTGAGTATTCTGACATGGGCTTACAGACATCTATTCTTCTGGTGGACTTTCAAATTATCCTTCACAAAAAAACTTTATCTTTTAATTGAAGCCTTTTAAATTTTTTTGAGATATGTTTTTTTCAGTCTGTTTTTTTCTCTTGTCCTGGTCATCCAGACTACTTTAAGCTGTATTTCAATTTTCGGAGGGCACTATTCTTAACCCTGTCAGAAGGGGTATTTTATTTTCTCTGCTTACCCCTCTAAAAATTATGAGGCATTATCAATCATTTAAAGATTATACTGTTTTCTATCCAGAAACAGATCTATTTATTATGAATTCTCTCCAAATTTTTTGCAAAGGACAAAATATCCCTAATTTTCCAAGACAGGAGGAAGACATTTTCTGGAAGCTCTGGCCATAACAAGGTTCCATCATTTGGTTAACCAGAGACAAAAAGTGAATATGAGAGTGGCACACAATATTATAGTCACTCTGTACCAGCCCTGGAAATGTTACAACCAGAAAATGCTTTCAATCATTCAGAATAGCCAGAAGGATTACCAACATTGAAAAAAGGAACTGCTTTATATATATATTTAATGACATAATTTTTTTATTTTAGTTCAGTTGAACATTTCCAAACAATGCAGGACAAAAACTTAATTAAGGGGCAATATGTTAGACTATCCAGAATTATTTTTGATAATCATGACTTTTTACGCCAATAGAACAGTTAAAAAGAAATGCTACTCAAATGCTGCTTACTATAGCATGTTGACCAATAATATCTTTAAGAAGTTTTGAAAACAAGGGATACTAAATATTTAAAAACGTAAATGCTCTATTAACAAATCTAAAGGCACCACATCTCAGAAAAGGAGTTATGCTAAAGCCATGACAATTCCAAATGCTACTAGGAATGAATTGATTAAAGATGAAAATTCAAAGAAATATGCAGGTTGGATTAAACTCTGAACACCTATTAGGAAAACTAGGGGATGAACCTCTTTTTGTTATTAACAATACGAAAACATTAAGAAATATGTTGAAAGATGGGTTTTATAGAAATATATTGAAATACAGAAAGTAGAATGATTAAAACCAGTAGGTGTAAGCAATGTCTGCTCATTTTGGAAGAAAGTTAAATCACCATTTCATCCTATGGGAAATATATTCCCTGTTCTGGAAAGTCAAGTGTCATCCCTCTGGGGTTGCTTATGTTAGTTGTTGTTCTACATGCCAAGCTTTCTATATTGGAATTCAGAAATATCATTAAAAATTACAATTTAAGAGCACAGCTACAACATGGCAAAAGAAGATTTGAGAAATATTTTATACAAACATTGCATCATAGTATGATAGCAGAATATTAGGCTATGACCCTAAAGAGCATTTTTAATCCTAGCCATGCTACCCAATAAAAATAATATTTAATAGATATTGCACCCAGTAGGTTTTCCTGGGGAATTATATATGATTTAAGCATGACTAGTTGACCAGTTAAAAGCTTCTTTTGTCTCTAATAGAGGCACAGGTGCCAGACTAAGGGTATATTTATGGTTCACTATCCACTAATCCATATTTTTCTTGAATGTGTGCAAGGAAGAACTCTGTTTCACTTGGATGGGAAGCCTCTTCCATAGTACAAGCAGCTTCTGAGGTATGTACCCATCCCTCCAGCATGTCTCATTTATGTTGCAGATAAGGTTTAGGTCTCTGGATCAGGTGTTTGTGCTGCTATTTGTTTTGCGGACATGCAACAAGTCCATTAATGCTGAATCATAGGATGATCTGTATATCAGGCATTGGTGGCCTCTCAGCAGCCTGTAGGAGTTTGAGTATAAAGAGAAGGCAGTCTGCATAGAAGATGTTTTCTACATTAGATACTCTTTTTGTGTGGGACCTCTGTGGATGCTCCAGTTGTTGCATGTAGGTACATACTGAAAGGGGCATTGTACTTCTTTAATTTTTCCAAGTGAGGAATGGACCCCATTCCTAAGTCAAAGTACAGTTAAAGTTCATGAAATTAGTATTGTTTCACTCTTTGATGACAGCCACTAGTGCTCTTTGCTGCACCAGCAATGTGCCCAGTAATGACTCCTTCTGCAGCTCTTTGTACTGAATGTCTGGTCTTATGAGGATAAAGTACACAGGAACATTTGGATCTGGGTGATCTAGCCTTTGCTTATAAGTTTTGCAAAACAGAATGATTTCTTCACTACAATACATACATGATGGTCAAAGGCCAAGTCACTGACTACATGCATTTCTAAATCCCTGACTTCTGGGCATATTATTAGGGGTGTATTATCAATGTAGTAAGTTGCATGGGTGGTCATCTTTCAGAAAGTTTTGATTATGCAGTTCTTGGCATTGTATTTTAGAAAGTGACTCTGGCAACTAGTTATTAGTCTGTGTCAGGCATTCTTGTAGGGAATTTGCATCTTGGGTAGATTCAATGACTGCACCTAATTTGCAATAATTTGTGAACTTGGTCAGCCAGCGGCCTTTGACAATAACCTTGACTTCAGAGAGTTAGATGCTAAACAGGAGTGGCCCCAGCACTGAGCTCTGATGCACTACACCAGTGACTGGACATTTTGTGGAAACAGACTGTCCAATTCTAACTTCTTGGGTCCTAGCTGTGAGTCAGCTGGCTATCCAGTGGGTGGCATAGGGGTTTATACCTGATTTAGTGAGCTTGTCTACAATGCCCAAATGGTGCATTTTGGCAAATGCCTTGGCCAGGTAAAGGTAGGCTGTATGCACCATTCTGACCTCATTTACTGCTTTGATTTTTGCTTCTCAAAGGAGTCTACCATGCTGAGTGGGCATGACCTGCACTTGACAAACCAAAACTGAGTTGGATCCAATGTCTAATGGTTTCCTATGTCTTCATTATCATATCAGACATTCTTGTTCTCCACAGCTTTACATATTAGACTAGTCAGGCTTTTGGTTTGATATTTTCTCAGGTCCATAGATGGCCTGTCCTTGTGCAGTGGAATAATCATTGCAGTTCTCCAGTCATTTGGCATGAATCCAGTCTGGACGCTGTGGTTAAATAGTAATTGTAGTAGGCTCAATTGTTCATGTTTTATGCTATTAAGGAGGCATCCTAGGATATTATCAGGGCCCATAGATGCAGTGGTCTTGGCCTTAGAGAGTGCCTTGAGCACCTGTTCTCTAGTGAGTGTTGGGGGAGTTATGGGCATTTCCTGAGGGGCATCTGGGTGGGACAGGGGAAGTAAAATTAGAGCTAAATTTGTCAGCCAGTAGATCTGTTTTATATTTTGGCTCAGTATAAGTGGCACCATTTACAACTAATTCAGTGCTTTGTTGTGTTTTACTTTTGAGGTTGTGAACACAGTTGAAGAAAGGGTGTGATTGCCCTTGGCCTGGGGGGCTTATTTACCTCAAGTCTGGCTTTGATGCACTTGATTAACCCCATGAGTTGTTTGTTAAGATTGATGAGGGAGTTGTTACCTTGCTAGGTTGTTGTTGTCTTTCGGCTTTTCCCGGTTAGGGGTCACCACAGCGGAACTCTGGTCCGCTAATGATTGGCAGTAGATTTTGACGAACACAGAGGTGCCAGCTCAACGTTCAACCTTCAACGAAGGCACGCCCATTTAAGCATGTCTTTCGAATGCCCACCCAACCATGGGGAGGGCATGCAGACTCCACACAGAAGGCACTCCCTGCACTCCAGCCAAGAATCAAACAGGAGAACCTCTTGCTGTGAGGCAACAATGCTACCGCTGCACCACCGTGGATTCTATACTTCTAATTTGTACATAATACTTTCACAATCTATTGATGCTGGGATTCCACCAGGGTGGCTTGTTTTTTGTGTTTGTCTTGCATTTCTTCAGGGTAGGTTCAGCTGTCTTTGTGTAGCTGTTAATATGATTAAACAATGTTTGTTTGAATGATTCCATATTGGCAACAGTGTTCTGGGTGTTTGAGGGTACTTGAAATTTTGCCAGGGTATCACTTAACATTAGGAATGTTGCCTTAGAATAATTCCTTAAAGTTCTAAGGTTAGCAGGAGTCCTATGTTTTATTTTTATTTTAAAATAATCATAGCTCAAGCAAGCAAACTCACTAGTATTTAAACCTGTCTAGCAATGGGAATGCTGTTCTGAAAGCATATAAGCTTGTCATACTTTTAACTTGGTGCTATTAAAATTAGATAGTTTTATACCATTATGTTCTCCTTTTTTGAGCCGCATTAGACTTTTGATACTTTTATTTTTAATTCAAAGAAACCAACTTTATGGTCTGACCTGACCAATGAGGACATTACACTAGGGAGCATACAACATTCTCCCATGTTTGTGAGGACTAGGCCAAGGATATTTACACACCTGGGTGTACAGACTAGCTAGTCCCAGCTTTTAGCAAAGTCTAGGAATCTCCAGGGCTGCATAATAGGGGTCAAATAAGATTCTCACTTTATTGTAGGGTAGTTAGTCACACATGAATATGGTATTGGGTTGAATGGAAAGTGTTCTGAGTACATTTAAGTATGTGTTATGGGTTTTAAGTGTCACAGAGGGGAGCCTATAGCTTGCAAAGATATGGTATGGGCTTTGCTTATGGTAATTTGGACATGGAGAAGCTCAAGCACTTCATACTAATTAACCAGCTTAAAGGTGTGTGTTTTTTATGTAAATAGAATCATCTCCATCTTCTGTCACTTCCTGTGCATTAAATGGTCTAAATGTGTGGAAGGCTTTGTAACCCTGCTCTGCTTGCTTTTTCTCCATGGCTTTGAACTAAGTTTCAATAACAGCCCAGACATCTACATTCTCCAGGGTAGCATTGAGCAACAATACCTTTGCATTTCATTGGGGTTTGTTTTGCTCTGTTTAAAGATTTATCAGGTTGGAAATGCCTAAAAAACACAATGAAGGAGGATAAGGTTTTAGTCAATATACAGAAATCTAGAGGGGGAAAAGTGCAGACGTTTCCTGACAAAGCAGCATGATCTGTCAACCATAACTACCCCTGCTGACAAATATTGTACCTCCTTTAAAATTACATCAAAAGCTAAACCAATTATCTTTTATTAATATTGTGACATCATTCCTGGGGAAGGCAGAATGCGGCTCAATGCTAGGCCTGGGACACCTACTCTGAGAGCTCCATCATGTCTCTCTTCATGTAGTCCAGGGAAGTACACTTCAGATTGCTTATACTCACATGGACTATGACTGTGCTATACTAGTACTTGTGGTTAAATGACTTGAGTTTGTGCATGATCTGATGGATCCTGGCCCTGATAAGCAAACTGACTGTGACTCAAATGTGTCAATGTTTTGTAAAATTTTGATTTTTTTTTTTTTTTTTTTACTTTAGACAAAGTTAATAGAAATCCTATAGGGGGCTGGCGGGACAATTCCCTCCATTATAAAATAAATAAAATAAATTAAATGTACAGTTTACATAGGAATAAATGGCAGGATCAGTATTTTTTTTTTTTACATACGAGATCTGTAAAACTTTGAATTATTGTTGTATTTCTGTGTTCTATTATTTTAAGGTTTAAACTATTCATTTTATTGTTTGAATTAATTATACAACTGTATTAATCTGTTATAAAAAGTATATACTAAATGCTTTCTTTTATTCTGATGAAGTCTTTGTATTTATTGGAGGATGAAATACTTACATATTAAATTATTATTTTAGCTAGTTTCTTATTCAGTTCATTAATATTGAACATTTGGTGTACTGCTATTGTAATTCATATGTATCCCTTCTACCAAGCTGATTTAATTTTACATATATGGTTTCTAGAAGGTATACTGTTCTGAAGGTGTGACCCAACCAAGGCCCAATAGAATAGAAGCATTACTTCTTTGTTTCTAGAATTTATCCCTTCTGGGGATGCACTCCAACATTCTATTTGTAGTTACCACTGCTCTTTCACTCTACTCCTGGTGAGTTAATCCAGGTGTGATCAATAACCCCAGATCTTTTTCTTGCCCTGTAAATATAAATTCCCTTCCCTACTTCTGATGCTTAACAGATTTTTTGGAGAGCACCTTTCTCAGATGTTGGAGAGCACACTTCCCAGATGTTTATTCTTTCCAAATTCACTAAACTCCTCCCATCCTCCATTAGAATATTCCTCCTGTTCTCTACTACTTTACCTATATTTGTATCACAGCAAAGACATTGATCACATTCTCTGTTCCCTCAAATATATCTGAGAAAAGCAAAATCAATTGTATTGGCTTGTTGACTGAACATAGTTATTTTAAGTAACTTACAGAAGGTGGGAATTATGAAGGTGGGGTGTGTGTCATTTAATATCTTAGGTTTATGAATAATAGCAACATGTCTAAATGTCAGAGAACAATCATGAAAAAAATGAGGTAGTGTTTACTTGCTTTTCTGGTATGGAAATAAATTCACAGTAACAATGTAAATATGGGTATCATGGGATTCATTTTTTTAAAAACTGTAGTGGAAAGAATTATGGAAACAGTAATAACATAGGTTGCAATACTGTGACTGCTGCAATGAAAGAGTAGCTTGTCAAAGATAAAGAAACAAAGCTTTGATTGAGGCATTGATAGAGTGACAGGCTAGGATATAAGTAGCCTTTTTGGTGAGAAATGGAAGTCTCGGTGGTGCAGCGGTAGCGTTGTCGCCTCACAGCAAGAGGTTCTCCCGTTCGATTCTCGGTTGGAGAGCCTTCTGTGTGGAGTCTGCATGTCCTCCCCATGGTCAAGTGGCATTCAAAAGACATGCATAAATGGGCGTGCCTTCGTTGAAGGTTGGGTGTTGAGCTGGCACCTCAGCACCGTAAAAATCTACTGCTAATCATTAGCGGAATTGGAGTTCCCTGCTGTGGCGACCCCTAACTGGGAAAAGCCAAAAGAAGAACAAAATCAGAGGAAATTAAGACAAGTCATTCTGTAGATTTATTACGTGTGAAAGATATTAAGCATTCCTCTTATAACTGCTAGGTCTTAGAAACTAAGCATGAATTTGGTGTACTAAGTTTTAATTTTATTTACAATTCAAAACACTTCATGAAAAAGTAGTATCATTCACATATTTGTAAGTCACTGTTAGATGTATAACTTTACCATTTAGCACCTCTTTTTGTTGAAATGTTATTGTGAGCCATTGAGTAGAGTTAGATTGGATTTGTTTCTTCTTCATGGAAAAATGCATAACTTGTAAGAGTGTAATGTTTAATAAATAATGTATGGGTGCACTAGTACAATCAGATTTTCTGGTGACAAGATACATTATTATTAACCAAATTGTGTATTAGTTGTATGCTAGAGTTCTGTGAAAACAGCAATATGCTATTAATTTGGCAGGGGATTATGGTTGCTGTGGAAGAGGTAGATGGCATCAGCAAATAAGTACTGTAAAGAATGAATGTCATAAGACCAAGCACAGAAACCTGAAGGCACACAATACCAAACTCATAATACGTTGACACAGAAAATATCAAAAATGCTAGCAAAACCCTAAACATTAATAGATCACAAAAATGCTTGTGTAGGGACCAAGTCCTCTGTACCTCCTATGTTATGGGCAAGTCACCACACCATCGGACATAACTCCATGGTAACACCAACTCAAACAAAGGAGTAGTTGTCTTGAAGACAAGAATCAGTGCCAGCAGACACAGAAAAAAATGCTGTGATTTCTTGCAATACAAGTACTTTGTCCGTAACAGCACTAACCCCAGTAGACACCTACACATACTTACAAATCAGCCTACAACATATTGTTACAATAAATATTCCAGTACATTAAACCTGACCAGTTGACTTTGTTAATGACTGCACATATGTGTAGTCTTACTTCTGTGCAGTCAGTATATCCTACTTCCTTAAAAACTATTCAGCCCTCTAAGTGGTCAGTCTTGTGCAATACAACCAAAAGATAATAGTGATATCAAAGGAAGGAGTAAGAATATGAATGTGGACAGAACTGTAGTTACATTATCGAGTGCCCTATGCTGTTCCCTGATATGGTGACCCTCAAGTCTAAGTTGAGGACCAGGAAAAGAAGTCCTTTCTAAGAACTAAGAAACAAAAAAATGTAATGGGCAGCTTACTAGAGTTAGACAGTTATAATACCAAACAGAAAGCACTTTAGTTTTTCAGCCATGCCAACAAATACAATATCAATGTTCATTTCTGGATATCACTACTGCAGTACTGCTCCATTAATAACTAGCAGTCACATGCCATAACACCCAACACCTAAGGGAAGCCAAATTACCCCTTTGTGCCCCATTCGTCCTATGTAATAACTGGCTTTTATATTGTAGTGGTCCCAGGAGAATAAGGTCAGCAAGGCTGACATGGGAGTCCCTCTCATTATGAGAAAGTACAGTGTAGAGTAAAAGATTGTAGTGAATAGTTAGAAAACTCTATATGATAGCTATGATTATTCACACTGAGCTGAACAGAGGAGGGGCACTGAACACACATCTGATCTGTGGTAAATAACAATAAGTATCCTGTTTTCTTGCTTATTTTTACTAGTTATTGCTTATTCTTACCATTTATTGCATTTTTTTACTGCCTGCTGCCTACTGTCTACTGTATGTTATTGCTATAAACTAATCTGCAGTGTTGTACTGCAATTATCTGCCTTACTGGGCCTGTTAAATCACTTTTGTTACTGTCTCACTGTTTGTAAAGCTTTTTAGCTAAGTTTCGCTGTGTGAAATGTATTAACTGGAAATTTTCTCCATTTGTTAAGCATCTGTTTGCTTGTTCTGATATTCTTGCCAAGGAGTGTATCATAGAACTGATTTGTTTGCACTTAAATGCATTCTCTAGAGTCTCCTTCCTCATTTTTCTGTTTAAAACTTTAATATAATGTCTCACTGCTGTTCTGCTGTGATAAACAGTTCTGTACTGTTTTCTGTCTAAAATAGTGTAGCTAGTAGCTCTAGCATAGTCCAGTTTCAGATTTGCTGCCTCTGGGCTTGGTTGTTTGCTGTTTGTTCTGACCACATTTTCCAGGCCATCTTGGATTAGCAGAAGCAATTCTTCACTTTATTGAGAGGATTGTGTTGATTGGCTACTGGCTGATAAATGTTGGCTGGTCTAGGACTTGGAGTAAGCACCTAATTGGTTCCTTTGAGCTTTTTTTAAAGTTGTCTCAGGTTTGAACCTTCTGGTACCTAAGCCCTACCTTTGAGAGGGTTTCTGCATATTCACACTGAGCTGAACAGAGGAGGGGCACTGAACACAACTCTGATCTGTAATATATAACAATAAGTATCCTGTTTTCCTACTTATTTTTACCATTTATTGCACTTTTCATTGTCTGCTGTCTACTTTTTACTTTATTTTATTGCTATAAACTAATCTGCACTGTTGTACTGCAATTGTCTGCCTTACTAGGCCTGTTAAATCACTTTTGTTACTGTCTTATTGTTTGTAAAGTTTTTTAGCTAAGTTTCACTGTGTGAAAGCTATTAACTGGAAATTTTCTCCATTGCCAAGGAGTGTATTATACAACTGATTTGTTTGCAGTTAACAGTATTCTCTAGAGCAATGATGTTGAAACTTTTGGGTTTGGCATGTCAAAAGCTCCTGGCACAAAATAATTCAGTGCATTTCACATGAGCAATTTGGGTGTTGGTGATTGCTGGTGTGTCACCCAAAACCTTGTGGCGTGTGTCACCTTTGACACATGTGTCATAGGTTTGCCATCACTGCTTGAGTCTCCTTGCTCCTTTTTCTGTTTAAAACTTTCATTGAGTGTCTCACTGCTGGATAAACATTTCTGTAGTGTTTTCTTCCTAAAGTAGTGTACCTAGTAGCTGTAGCATATTTTCCCACCCTTCCTCTCTATTTTTGTCTTGTTCTTAAACATGGTGGTTTTGCAGTTGCCAATCCCTACTATAAATTTGATCTGGAACACTCCTCTCAGTCCAGTTTCATTAGCTCTTTCTACCTAGAGAACATGTGAGAAGGCAAACCCCCTTAGTTTCTTAACCTTGTATTATCTTCTGTTCCTCCTTTCTCCCTTTCCATTTTACTAAAATACAACACTTTATTCAGCTCCTATTACAATATTTTTGTTTTCTACTCTTACTCTATTACTTCAACTTGCTTTTTCTGCTACTTGTTCTTTAAAGTGTTCATTTGCATCTCTTCTGCTGCATTTATTACTAATTGTTTTTAGCCTGTTTAAATTGTATTATTTTAAGCCTCTTAGTTTTGGTTTAATCACTTGGGCTTTAGGCCAACCTTTAGTTATCCCTGGTCTCTCTCCCTCAGATTCTGACACATATGGATAGAAAGTTTCCTACAGTTTCTCCTGCCAGCCTGGTTAATATGAGCATCCTGAGACAGTGTAGCAACTGCCTCGTATACACAGACAACCATCTACTACTAACACCTAGGGACACAATTTGTGAGATATGCAATTACATTAAGAACCTACAGTCTATGCTCTCTCCCTCACAAGCCAGTATATCTGGCACTGAGAAAGTTGTCAACACAATCACTACACCTCAGACAGCACACACAACTACAAAACACACACCCACATATGTGGAGGTTCTCAACAAAAAGAAATTCAAACAAAGGATACCTCAGAGGCAAAAACACATGCAAACTCCACAATTTTCTACACCACATACCACACATAGTCCACACACCTGTGTCTAGCAACCACTAAGGCTTAACATAAACCAAACATATTAGTCATAGGAGAGTCCATTGTGAGACACAGATGTGCCTCTCACCAGGCTGGATAAGGAGAAAGTCATGATTAGTTGTTTGTCAGGTGCCAGAATCTGCCATATCACACACGCACACACACACACACACACACACACACACACACACACACACACACACACACACACAAGTCTCACAACAATAGGTACTGTTAAGACTCTGTCATAGTTCATGTTGGCCTAAATGACTTGAGACATACTTCCCTGAGCTATATGAAGAGAGACATGATTCAACTTGCTGAATATGTGTCCTAGGCAGGTATGTCCCTAGCCCTAATCAGCATTCTACTGTCACCCAGAATGATGCCTCAGTACAAACAGAAAATGATTGACTTTAACAATTGGCTTAGTCTCTGGTGTCATTCCAGGAGGAACTAGTACCCGGTAGCCTGGGAAGATATGATCGACAGACCACAATGCTTTGCTAGAGATAGCCGGCATTTGTCTCACTTGGGCTTCTGGCAAAGGCCCTTGCCTCCCCCATAGTGCCTTTTTTAGGAAAAGTCATGAGGTTGATACCACCAACATAAAAATTTAAACAAAATGCCAATTAAAGGTCATGCCGCTAAACACTAGGAGTCTAAACATGAAACTGCACTCATTGCAAGCATTTGGAACCCTGGAAGATGCTAACATTTGTGCAGTCACAGAAACCTGGTTCAAAGCTGGGGAAAGCATCCCAGCTTTATCTGGTTACTCATTCTAGCATACATTCAGACCCCCAAACTGTGGGCAGCAAAGCCAAAGAAGCTGGAGTTTCACTATATATTAAAGACCCACATACCTCCATGATTTACAGGAGACACTCCAGGTGCAGTTAACCATTGACAAGACCCCTATTCAAATCATAGTTAGCTACAGGCCACCAAATTTGACACAAGTTGCCCACTTCACCTATCTGGACCTCTTCATGTCTATCAAGATTCAACCCTTTACCCCAATCCTGGGTGACTTTAACTACCCAACCATAGACTGGAAAAACTACTCATGCCAGAATACAAATGCCCAGACATTCCTCGATTTTTATCAATGCAAATGCCTTAGAACAGCTAGTCAGTACCCCCACAAGAGGTGATAATATCTTGGAGTTGGTATTAACCAACATGAGTAACCACTGCAGCACCCCTAAAGTATCATCCTCTCTTGTAATATCCAACCATAAAGTGGTCACTTTTGAAGTCACCATCTCCCCTGACCCTCCTCCAGCTAAGGTCAAACAAAAAAACTTCTCCAAAGCTGATTACAACCTCCCGAGGGATGGTATAAACAAGCTTCATAGTCCCTTCTCCCTCTGTAGGAACTGGCACCAATGTCCAAATCTACACCAAAGTACTATACAAGCATTTATATAGATGCATGGAATCAGGAATATCCAACAGGACAAAATCATCCTCCGCAAGGAAGAGCAAACCTGTCTTGCGGACATCTCCAATAAATAAACTATATAACAAAAGGAAAGAAAATGCTGTCCAGCACCAAGAAGGAGCAGGTGCCCAATTGAGAGCACTTTCTCCTTAGCCTGAACAAACAAGTAAGAGCACTAATGAAATCCTCTAAGGCCAACTCTTAGTCTAAATTGGCCACATTTACTAGAGAGAGTCATAAGGCCTTCTTCACATATGTCTGCAATCTCAAAGGAAGCACCCAGATCTGTTCAGAACTGGTGGTCAGGGACATCACATACACAAATGCTATAGATATAGCCAATCTACTGGCTGACAGATTCAACAAAAATATCACCCCTCTGTCCCCCCATCAGTAAATCAGGACATCTACACTACCTGCTTCCCTCCCCTTATCTCTAGGGAACAGGTTGCCCTCTCAAAGGCAAAAAAATACAGCCTCCATGGGACTCAATAATCCCAGGCAGCATCCTACATGAACTCAGGCATGAACTTGCAGCACCATTAGGCACCCTATTCAACCAAAGCCTGGGTATCAGCTTTGTCCCAACCAAGTGGAGGACAGCCACTGTCATCCCTTTACACAAAGTTGGAACATCCACCGATCTGGAAAATTATAGACCCATCAGCCTACTAGCCTGATCTGTAAGGCCACAAAACAAATTATCATGGACCTCATCAACAGGGACATTGGCAACCTCCAAACACTCTATCCCACACAGTTTGGCTTTGTCAAGGGGAGGTCATGCCTGTTAAATCTGGTTGACTTCTTTGAGACAGTCACCAAAGCCATGGATGAGGGGAAGGCAGTGCACACTGCCTACCTTGACCTGGCCAAAGCCTTCAACACTATTCCCCACTCGGCCATAATAGATAAACTCTCCCAACTAGGCATCAATCCATATGTTGCCAGATGGGTAGCAAACTGGCTCCCTCATAAAACCCACCTAATCAAATAGGGGAAGCCACCTGAAGCAGTAGACTCATAATGAGCGGCATACCCCAGGGATTGGTCTTGGAGCCTCTGTTATTCAGGATATACTTCTCTGAGGTGCAGGCCAAAACCAGTGGGCTATGGCTGACCAAGTTTGCAGACAACTGCAAGCTGGGTGCAGTCATCAATTCTCCAAGTGATGTGGATGTCCTCCAAGAAGGTCTCACCCAAACAAATGACTGGTGCCAGAAACATGGCCTGAAGCTGAATGCCAAAAAATGCATCATCATCCCCTTTGGGGAGAGTGATGTCCAAACATATTATCACATTAATAACAATGTCCTAAGCATGCAATTAGTCTTGAGGGATTTGGGCACCCAGGTTGATAGCAACCTGACCTTTGACCACCATGTTGCTTCTGTTGTATGGAAAGCTTTATACATGGCCCACCTCATAGGAAATGGTATCACAACAAGGGACAAGGAGGTTATAACATCCCTGTATTCTTCCCTTCTAAGGCTAATTATTGAGCACAATGCCCCCTTCAGCATGTACCTCACAAAACACATGCAGTATCTGGAGAGACCAAGAGGTTCCTCCCCAGGAGAACCTAGGGCCTCAAACATTTACCCTACACAGATAGGCTAAAAGCCCTGTCCCTCTACTCACTTTCATACAGACTCCTCAGAGGTGACCTCTGTCTGGCATACAAAGCAATCTCAGACCCTGACTTGATGGGACTGCTGCATATCCGCAAATTAAGGTCCACTCGAGTAATCCACATGTGTGA
Organism: Protopterus annectens; assembly: GCF_019279795.1. Taxonomy (NCBI): domain Eukaryota; kingdom Metazoa; phylum Chordata; order Ceratodontiformes; family Protopteridae; genus Protopterus; species Protopterus annectens. The sequence goes on from NC_056743.1 coordinate 709,727,127, forward strand.
CCTCAACTTGGTCTGTGACATCAATAAGACTTGTTGGTGGGACAAATTTGTGTCCCAGATATTCCTCCATCTGTGGAACAGACTCCCTCTCCACATCAGAGTACCTCATTATCCCTTTTTAAGCACAACCTGGATAACTGGATGGGAAACAGAAAATATATCCCTGGGATTCCACCTGTATTCTTGCTTGACAGGGGATTTGGGTGTTGACTTGTCTAAACATGGACTAAACTCTTGGCTAGTAACTTCCTGTGATCCTATGTTTAATTTTCAGATTATTGCCAATACAGCAAACTGCAGTGACCCAGCTGGGATAATTTCAATGAGGTTGGGGTGAGTAGGCAAATGATTTGAGAGAATGGAGTCCTTATCAAGGAGACATGTTCAGCCACCTGGGCATTGCCTGGTCTGTGTGCTTTTGTTTACTATGCAGATGGAAGCAATTTATCATAGGATGATTTTAATGGGTTTTAACCAGGATATAACTACAGATATTATATCTGACTGTTGAAAAGTTATCTCCAACTCGAGAAAGTAACATTAGTTGATAAAGATTTGGCCATAACAATATTTACAAGACTTGTTGTTGTTGTTGTTGTTGTGTCTTTCTGCTTTTCCCAGTTAGGGGTCACCACAGCGGAATTCCTGTCCGCGATTGATTGGTAGTTAATTTTTACATGCCAAGTTACCAGCCCTGACACACAGCCTTCAACAAAGGTACGCCCATTCATGTATGTCACCCCGCAGAAGACTCTCTATGTGAGAATCGAACCGGACAGCGTCTTACTGTGAGGCGACAACACTAAAACCGCAGATAACAATATTTACAAGACTAAAGTTGCTTATTCAAAACTCACATTTTTGAGTTCAGCTAAGATTAGACTGGCTATAATATTCAACTGGAATATGGTACTCTAACAGAGAACATGTGTAATCACCCATAAAATAAAATGTTTATCCAATCATGACTGGCTGGTGAAAAGAAAAACTAAAGCCCTGAAAACCTTACATTTTATATAAAATTATAGTTTTGATAACTTTACAAGTGCATCACTTATATCTGCTGAGCTGCTTCACTCTAAAACATTGTATGCAGAGTGACAAGATACTAAATTGTAACACTATGTTATACCCAAAGTGTGCATCAAGTAAAGGAGTGCTACGAAAATCTGACATTGTAAGAAGAGGAGTCAGAATTAGGACTCCTCACTGACGCTATGTAAGTAATAAAAATGTCTAAGATCTTTACTCCCTGGTAGGAGTTTTCACTAGCTCTGAGAGATTGTTAAAAGTAACAAATTCAAAGAAATATTCAGCATATGTAATGTTGTAACAGAGTTATCCTAGCTGATTATAGCTCTGTCAATGTCACCTATAATGAATGCACTGCTACTGATTGTTAATCCCCCCTAGATTAGAGAGGTATTCCTCATGATTTTAGACACCATTCAGGAAGCTATATCACAGCCATCTCATATCATAATGTATGTTGATAATAGTCATAACAATTCCTGGGGCTGCCACAGTGGTGCAGCGGTTAGCATTGCCGCCTCACAGCAAGAGGTTATCTGGTATGATTCCCGGCTGGGGTGTCTTCTGTGTGGAGTCTGCATGTCCTCCCTGTGGTTGTGTGGGTTTCCTCCCACATCCCAAAGACATGCTGTAGGTGGATTGGACACTCTAAATTGGCCCTAGGTGTGAGTGTGTGCATGTGTGTGCCTTCTGTGGAAGGTTGGGAGCCGGGCTGGCAACTCAACACCGTAAAACTCCACTGCCAATCATGAGCAGACAGGTGATCCGCTGTGGTGACCCCTAACCAGGAAAAAGCCGAAAGAAGAAGTCATCACAATTCCTATTATCTCTCCTTTGTGGTCTAGGTTAACTATCTGCTAAAATATATTGCAGATATAGATGAATACTCACTACCAATTAGTTTAACCAGGTATAAAGATGGGAAGGCATATATTCTGGAATACAGAAAAGACCGTACTAAATTTAAATCATTCAGACTAAGGCAATGACTGGTGTGTGTGTGTGTGTGTGTGTGTGTGTGTGTGTGTGTGTGTGTGTGTGTGTGTGTGTGTGTGTGTGTGTGTGTGTGTGTGTGTGTGTTTCAAACTGAAAGCAGGGATTCCTTTGCTGAATATTTTGTCATGCAAGCCCACTGGAATACACGTTTCCCTGTTTAGGAGAAATGGAGGAATACTGTTTGGTTAAGTCACAGTGTAGGTAAAAGAAGGTGGAAAGAATCAAACCCTATTTCCCTGACAACACAAAGTAGCTCATTAACAGTTTAGAACCTTAATTAGCTGTGCTGATCAGTCATTTACTGTTGTGAGATAAATTGCCTAGACATGTAGTACTGTCTGGAAAACCATAAATTTCTAAAGCAAATATGCAGTCTATAGCCAACAAAAGATTCTGCCAGAACATTCTATAGTCATTCCTAAAAAAGCTGTCAGAGCAAAATAAGGATAGGAATACAATGCAGCAATGAACAAAACAAATATAATCTGATGCTCTTTACTTGTAAGGCTAGGCATAGAAGGAGCTTGTTTTATACTCCAGGTTGCACACTGACAGATTTGTAACAATGCAGTAGAAGCAATCACACAAGGCAGCCACATTTGCCAATGTGTAGTGTGTAGGTATATCTAGATGCAGATATAAAAATAGATTGATAGAAGTGTGTGTGTGTGTGTGTGTGTGTGTGTGTGTGTATATATATATATATATATATATATATATATATATATGTGTGTGTGTGTGTGGGTCTACTTCACGTGACCTAAAACTCATTTGACTGACACCCAATTGACCTAAATTTCATTTGAATGACAACTCATTTGACTGAATCCCATTTCACTGACAACTAAGACAGACTTGTTGTGGGTTTTCCTTCACCTGTGACTTGCTTGTGATAAAAAGAATTACTGTAACTTATAGTGCTGACTGTTAGAATTCTGATAGTCATATAGAAAGTAGTGTTGAAGTGTTTCTAAATGTGAGTTTGTCACTTTACATTTTTATGGGAAATATCTAAAGTAATTTTGCAAATGTATTGTGCATTCGCAACAGTAGTGGCAGCATGTAGAGTACTGTATGACAAGTTAAAGGTATATGCCCTTTTCTCCACTGTAGTGCGATCCTGAAGTTAGTATATATAATTTGTGGGAGTGTGGATGGCACAGTCCCTCACCTAGTTTAGTTGCACATTGTAACTGTTTCTGTTAAGAGAGTAAGAAAACAGTTTATACGTTCTGGAAAGGGTTAGTTATTGGTGTTGTAAGTGTGCTTGTCTATCATTTAAGATTTAATATATTGAAATTCAGCTTTGTAAGCTGTCGTTGAAATGGGAGTCAGTCAAATGAAATTTAAGTCAGCTTTGTGACCATTGAATGGCACACCGCAACAGTTATCCCACTCCACAAAGGGCGGGCCACAACAGACCCCGGGAACTACCGCCCCATTAGCCTGACGAGCCAAGTCTGCAAGGCCATGGAACGTATCATCATGGAACTCATAAACAAAGACATTGGAGATCTCCAAACTCTGGACCTCACACAGTTTAGGTTTGTAAAAGGCAGATGATGTCTCCTAAACCTGATAGACTTCTTTGAAGTAGTCACCAAAGCCATAGATGAGGGTGAGGTGGTTCACACAGCCTATCTAGATCTCGCCAAGGTATTCAACACCATCCCTTACTCTGGAATTATAGATAAACTCACTAAACTAGATATAAATCCCTATGTCACAAGATGGGATGCCAACTGGCTTACTGACAGAACCCACACTGTGAAAGTAGCAGACTCCAAATCAGACTTCAGACCAGTGACAAGCGGAGTACCACAGGGTTCAGTCCTGGGTCCTCTCCTATTTGATATCTACTTCTCTGAAGTACAGGCTAACACAGAAGGTCTTTGGCTAACTAAATTCGCAGATGACTGCAAACTAGGAGCCATAATTGAAACTCCTAACGATGAGGACATCCTACAAAAGGGCCTCACTGAGACATATGCCTGGTGTCAAAGACATGGTCTCAAGCTCAATGCCAAAAAGTGCATTGTCATCCCCTTTGTTAAAAACTCTGTACCCATGAACTACCGCATAGGTGGTAGTCTACTTAACACTGAAAGTATGATAAGAGACCTTGGGAAACAGGTGGACAGTAGTCTCTCCTTTGATAATCACATCACCACAGTGGTCAGGAAATCCTTCTACATGGCACACCTCATCACAAAAGGTTTCTCATCCAGAAAAAACGAGGTCATTGTTCCCCTCTACTCATCACTCATTAGACCCATTATAGAGTACAACTCCCCTTTTGGTATGTACCTCACAAGACATCTACAACAACAACTGGAAAGGCTGCAAAAATACCTCACAAAGAGGATTACTGGCCTCAAACAGATGCCTTATGCAGACCATCTAAAAAAACTCCAGCTTTACTCTGTCACGTATCACCAACTCAGAGGTGATCTCTGCCTAACATACAAAGCTATGACAAACCCAGAACTGTTGGACATGCTCCACTTAAAGAAATCCCAATCCCTCCGAGCTACATGCTCTAGGGACCTAAACCTTGTCACCACAACAAACAGAACATGCTGGAGGGATAGATTCCTGTCCCAGAGACTTCCCATACTCTGGAACAGACTACCTATCTATGTCAAACAGAACTCCTCATTAGCACTCTTCAAGAAAAATCTTGATGATTGGATGGGTAATAGGAAATTGCTTGACAGGGGCACCAGAAAATAATTTTCTTGGGTTGCGAAATCCAGAGTACCTTTTTGGCTAGGCTTGTACAGGCCTTAGGGCCAATAGCCTAGTACCTACCTATGAATTGGGTGTCAGTCGA